>NW_026292601.1:0-68663 GCF_023091745.1 Budorcas taxicolor
CCTCCCTCTGCCACACCCAGGGGCTCTTCTGCTCACCCTTCACCTCTCTGCCCAGCTCTCCACCTGCCCTTCCCCCCAGTGATTCTCACCCGAGGATGCATGACCCCCAAGGCTGGCTTATCAGCAGCATCTCTGAGGAATGTTTTTGTGTTTTCTTTTTGGATGTTTTTGGGTTTGTTTTTGTTTGGAGCAGAGCACTGCTCACCCTCCGATGTTCTGATAGGCCTCCCTTGGGGTCCATGCCCCAGCCCCCCCGCGGGTGAAAACCACCCCCCCCCACCCCGGGGAAGAATCACTGGTGTGGAAGGCCAGCCTGCCTCCCTGGGCTGCACTCTCCCCTTGCCAGCTCCTCAAAGATCCCAGCACTGCTCCCCTGACACTGGCCCGGCACTGTCCTCCTGGAACCACCTCGTTCCCTTGCACGTTAGCTCTCTGACACGTGACGTGCCCCAGACCCCCGTCTGCATTAGAGCACTTCTCTTGTTAAGCCACACCCCCTGCCAACACTCCTCTCCCCATCCCTCACCCTTTATGACTCTCAGGCATTGGGACAGTATCTTTGGTGCAAACCTGTCCTTCTTGGCACGTGCACCGTCCATTACCCCAGGTTACTCCTCTTCATTTCAGACCTGTGACACCGCCCCCCTGGGGAGCCTTGCCCCACCCCCCGCCAAGTCTACCTGTCCCTCTGTGTTTCCACTGAGCAGACCTTCCCCTTCCTCGCTTCCAGCAGTGACTCCCCTTTGTCCTCTCTGTGGACTCACTGGTCCTCCCGGTCCTCAGCCTGTAGTCATCACCTCCACACTGGGCGTGTCATCATTCCAGAAGCTCACGTAAACCACAGGATGTTCCCAGTATGTGAAGCTGGCTCATAAGCGCCCCCCTACCCCGCACCTTGATCCCAAACATCCCGCTCCCATGTTCAGCTCTGTCAAACCTGACCTGAACCCCAACCCAAACCCATTCCCTACCCACCCCTGATATCACCTCCCAGTCTGTCTCCTGACCCCATCCCCCAAAGATCTCATCCGTAGTACTGAAGAGCCTGGCCGAAAGCTCTACCCCAGCCACGACATTCCAGGCTGCAGCAGCCGCTGCTCCCGCCGCTGCTCCCGCCCACCGCGAGCCCCCCTTTCCTTCCACACCTCCCTCCACAATCCTCAGCCCGCACTGGCTGGCCCTGTAACTCTTAAGTCCTTCTGGGTGGCCTGTCTGCCACAATGCCTCTCTGCCACTTCCCTCTTCTCCTTACCCCTGCTGCTCTCCAGCCCGTGTCCCTTCCCCTGCCCTCTCTCTCCATCCTCCCTGGGTGCCTCCCATCACCTGGTCTGTCTCTGCCAGGTGACCCTCCTGTCCTGCCACATCAAGACCCCGTGTGGACGTTCCTTCCCTGTGGCCTTTCCTCACGTGATCCACTCTTCCCCTTCCCCTCCCTGGCCCAGCGAGAGCGTCAGCCTCTCCTCTAGGCCCATCGTCTCCTCTCCGAGCTCCCTGATGCCTGTCGTCACTGCCCTGGGTCATCCCTTCTCCATAGGGGGTGCTCCCTCCTGGGACCTGCTCTGCCAGCTCACACGCCTTCCATCCCCTGCCCTGCCCACTTGTCTCCAGAACCACCCGCTGTCTCTCGTTCAGTCCTTCCGTGGCTCGGGCCACAGTTTTCCTTTAGGCTTCCTTTCCTTAGCCTGGCACTCTCTTCTTTTCTCGCTTCCCTTTTAATCCAGCCACTGCTCACAGGATTTACACCAGGCCCCTGCCTCCCCACCTCCTCCCCCCTCCTCCTCCATGGCTCCGCCCTCTCCTCCTTGGACCCTGGAATGCACCCCTACCCATTGCCTTGCCCTCCTCCTCCCTGATGACATGATTCGGATCTCCCCTTTGCCCTCTTTCCCTCTCAGCTGTGCTTTAAGACTCTTCTGGTTCTCCGTCCCATTCTGCCTGCCCCTCTGTTCCCCACATCCAGCCTCCTGATCTGAGCCCCCAACCCCAGTCTCCACCATCCTGCCCTCCACGCTCTCTTCCTTTGCCTCTCTGCCTCCCCCATTTTCTTCTCTGACTAGACCTATGGTTTGAAGGTCCCTGTATTCCCCCCCTGGTTCCTTGTGTGGAGTCTCTGCCACATTCTAGGCCTCGTCTACCCTTTAGAGGTCCCTTGTAAATACCAGAAGCACTGTTGATACCACTTTAGTTCCCAGCCGCTCCTCTGCCAATTCTATCTGCTCCCCACCCGGGACCCCATCCCCTTGAGTCGCTCCTCCAGCCCCGAGGCTCCCTGCGCTGTTTCTGGGCAGGCTCCCTCGTCTCTCCCTGTGCAGAGCTGCCTGCTTCCTCCACGTGACCAGTCATCATGGCCCTGTCTCCAGCTGCTCCCAGGAGCCTTGGGTCTTCACCAAGACCAGGCCGTGGCATCTCACCTGGTCCTCTCTGCTCTGCTCCCGCCATGCGCCTTAGTACCGCACAGACCACTCTTTAGGAGTTGTGAGGTCAGCAGCTGTCCCCGCAGTCATGAGGTTTTCTCTCCGTCCTGTGCCTACTGTCCCTTGTCCCGTAGACTGCGTGCCCAGTGTGCTCCCTGCTCATCACCGCCTAGGATGCCGGTCTCTCTCTATCCAGACTGGGTGGGGATTGCACATTCCTTGCCCCATCCTCTGCCTTTTCCTTAGCTCTCTGAGAAGTACTCCGCTTCATCCACAGCATCCACCCTATCCGCTACCTGCTGCCAGTCCCATGGGGTCTTCCCTCTCTGCCCCTCCTCCGGAGGCATGCCCCTGCTGCTGACTGCCACGTCCTGGTCCAGACGGTGCTCCACTGCATCCATGCTCTCCGGAAACAGCCAGAAGGAGCCTGCATTTCCGGTCTGCCATTCTGGAACAGGTGGCTGCTTCTGGGCCCTCTCTGTTTCTTCTCACCTTGCCCATCTCCACCGCGCCACTGCCTCTAGCTGCTCGTCCTGCGCCGGCCGCATCCCCCCTCTCCCAGTGCCTCCCTCGCCTGGCCTGCGCTGTGCTCTTCCTCCTGCAGGGGCTTCCTCGTGCCCTGGGCCCACTTTGGGGGCAGGTTCTCCACACCCACTCGCTCCTAGCTCCCTGCCGTCCCTCTGGGCACAGTGTGTTCCCCGACGCTCTGAACAAGCCTCTCCTGCCGGGCGCCATCGCCTCACCTTCCTCACTGTCTGACCTGTCAGACCCTCTGTCCTCCACCACACTCTCCCACCAGCTGGAGACGACTCACCAAACCTCCTTCCTCTGGGCCCCATTTCCAGGTCTCTGCTGCTTTGCAGTTACTGCACACATGGCAAAGGAGCAGTCTTCCCTGAACATGTGACAGTCTCAGCTGCCACTGTGACCCCTCCAGCTGGACTCAGTCGTCTCCTCTGCTCTGTGTGCCCTCCTCAGTCCCCTCTCCGCTGCTGGCCCAGTTCAGTCGTCTCTGCCTCACTCACACTGTGACACACTGTGCTGAATCCACAGGCACCGCCCACCAACCCCCGCTCCAGATTCAGGCTGAGCTCACCACTCGGGGCCCACGACCCCACATCGTTGCTCCCTGTCCTAACCTTCAACGTCTCCATCCAGACCCTCATCGCGCCCTCTCCTGACACAGCTCTCGAGGCCCCTTGGCCTCTGATTCTCCTCCTTTTCCTTCCATCACAGCCCTCTGACCTTCACACCCTCCTGCGCCCACTCCTGCCGGCCCCTCTCCCTACATCTCCACACGCAGTCTGGACCTGCGCAGGGCCCTGGTCCGCTGTCCTGCCCTCCTCCTCCTCCCTCCGGGCAGTCCCTTCTCCCCCCACAAGCCCTCCTGCACTGGGCTCGCCTGCCTCTCCATGCCACACTCCGCATGCCCTCCTCCCGCCCGCATTTCATGGCTCTCAAGACTCTGACGGTGTCTTTGGTCCACTTCTCCTCTTTCTCAGTGCTTGTCATTTGTCCCTTTCAATAGCTCATCCGTCCTCGTTTCAGATCTGTGAACCCCCGCCCTTTTGGTGATCTTGTCCATCTGTCTTTCCTGCCCTTCAGGTGCTTCCCTTCCACCTTTCCTGCAGCAACCCTCCTTTTGTCCTCTCTGGGGAGACTCAGCATTCACACCCTCCCTCTTCCAGGGTTGGTGTAACCCCCACCACTGGACTTGTGATCAGCCTACAAGCTCAGTTGAAGTAGATGACACACCTAGATCCTGGAACTTGGCGCATGTCCCGACTCCCACCCCACTGATCTCATCTCTGCTCTCCTGTCTGACCCAGTCAACTTCTACCCCTACCCCAAACCCCAAACCCCAAGCCCTATCGCCCAGCTCCCACCCTGTCTCAGCTGGATCTGTAATAAGGAGCCTGGCCTAAAAGTTCCACCTTTGCTGCAACATTTGAGGCTGTGAGAGTAGCCACTGCTCCCCGCCCACTGCTAGCCACCGCCCCCCGTCTCCACTCCTCTCCATGGCTCTGCCCCCACTGAACTTCCTTCCAGATGGCACCTCTGACATCTCTCTGGATTCTTTCCTGCCCTCCCTCTTCTCATTGTTCTCTTGGTGATAACCTGCCTGTCTCCTTCCTCCTCTCTCCCCTCCCCATCTGCCTCATGCACCTCCCATCACTCTCCATCATCTGTCGCTGGCAGGTGACCCTCCCTTGGTGGTGCACGGAGACCGCCACGTGGACACCCCCTCCTGTGACTGTTCCTCGTGTGATCCATTCCTTCCCTTTCCCTCTCTGGCCCTTCTCGAAGGGCCATGATCTCATCTCAATGTTCCTGATGCCCGTCAAGTTGCACTGGGTCGCCCCTTCTCCACAGAGGGTGCTCCCTCTCGTGACCTGCTCTCCTCGGTCTTTCCTTGCCCTCTATGCCTCATTCTTCTCCCTACGTCCTGGACTGTCCCTGGCCTGATCCTCCCACTGGCCCCAGCGACCATTTCCCTTTGGCTCCCTTTACCTCAGTCTTGCACTCTCTCTGCCTCCTCTCTCCTCCCTTTTAATGAAGCCATTGCCCACGGGACTTTACACCAGGCCCCCACTTCCCCATCTTGTCCCTCCGCTGCCTCCACTGCTTCCTCTCTCCTCCACTGGAACCAGGGTGCGTCCCTGCCCATTGCGTTGCTCTCCCTGATGACAGCTTCAGAGCCCCCTCTTGCCCTGTAGGCCACCATTCCCTCACAGCACCCATGTGCGTATCTTTCGACCCTCCAATTGCTTCTCATCCCTTTTGGCCTTGCCTGCTCTGTTGTTTGGCTCTAGGCAGCCAAAGCGGAGTCCCCCACCTCTCAAGCATCCCACCCACTGCGCTCTCCTCTTATGGCCCTTTCCTGCCCATGGTAATCCCTGCTTTCCCCTGATTCTCTGTGCAGTCTCTCTGCCACTTGCTAACGTCCACTCTTCAACAGCCAAGGGATAGCATGGACCCCGATTCTGTGATGGACGGCAAATGTTGGTGCCACCGTAGTTCCCACCCATCCCTATGCCATTACTGACCAACAGTGGGCTCAACCCGGTCCTTGCCAGTGTCCCTGAGGTTCTCTGCCAGGGTCTGTCTGATGGCGCCACGCTGCTCTGTCCTCTGTGTCAACTGTGGCCCTTTGCGCTTTGCTCTGAGGGACTTGGGTCTTCAAAGGCCCCAGCGATACATCTCAACTCTGCTCTGCTCCTGCTGTCTGGCATCAATACCGCACAAAAGCCTCCTGCCTCATGAGATCTATCAGAGCCCCGGACCGGGAGCCCCTCAGGCTGCCCTGATCTTCCTGGCAGTATCCCCTTTACCTGCGCGGAGCCCCAGCAAGTTCATGACATCCTTTCCCCTCTTCACTACCACCTGCTCCTTTCTATTTCCATCGATTCGCCCGACCCAGCTCCTATCCTGAAGATAGCTTCCGCCGCTGCCCGAACTCCAGTGTCTCTCTCCAGGCCTGTTGCCACTGGACTGGCTCGGCCCCTCATCCACTCTTTCTCCTGCTGTTGTCTTCAGGAGCCCCTCTGCCTCCCCCTCAACATCTCATCCTACTCCCTCTCCCAGCTGCCAGTCTTGCGACACATTCCCCAGTCTTTCCCTCAGCTTCTTTCTGGACCTGCCTTTATGCTCCCCGAATGCCAGCTTCTTGGTCCCCAGCATGCTGGAGTGAATCCAGGCTGTCTGAATTCACAGCAAAACATGCTACTTTTGGGGTTACCATTTTGGAGAAAGTCATTGCTTCTAGGTGCCCCCTGACCTTTCATCATCTCACCAGGTGTTACGCGGACAGGGCTGTCTCCATATTTTCAAACCACCACTGCCTCTACCATCTTACCCACTCTGGTCTCACCCACCTGTCCTGACTTCCTCACTGGCCTGGCCCTCGTGGTGCTCTGCCTCCTTCACGAGCTTCCTCGTGCCCCTGGCCCACTCCCGCAGCTCAGTTCTGGATCCTTCACATCTCTCCTTCTAGCCCGTGGTCAGCCATCTCTTGGTGCACTGCATTCGTGTTCCTCTCAACCAGTCTCTCCTGCCCTGGCTGCCGGGCGCCGTCACGTGAGGTCCCTCACTCTCCTGGCCCGCTGGACCCCGCTTCCGCTCCATGCTCTCCACCTCCCATAGACTGCCCTCCCATCCTCCTGGTTTCAAGGTCTCTCCTGCTTTGATTCTCTACTGCAACATAGTAAAAAAAAACAAAAAACAAAAACCTCATAAACCTGTCCTCGCTGACCTGTGAGATTCTTTCAGCTACACTGTGAGCCTCACACTGGATTCCATCATCTCCTCTGCTGTGTGCTCCCTTCTTGATCCTCACCCACTGCTCACCCCACTTCAACCCTCTTTGTGGCAGACACACCTGAATCCACAGGCTCTGCCCAGCATCCCATTCTCAGCCATGAGGACCAACACTGTATTTCTCCTCCAGGACCTCGGAAAATCGCTCCCCATAAACTTGCATGTTCCCATCAGGCCCTCATCAAGCACTCCTCTGCCACAGCTCTTGGGGCGTCTCGACCTGGTTCTCCTGCTTGCCCTTTCACCGCCACACTCGCACCTTTTTCTCACCTTCTTGCCCCTGCGTCTGCCAGCTCCGCTCCTGACACCCGCGCGCTCCATCCAGCCCTGCACAGAGCCCTGGCCCTGCTGTCCACCCTGCTCGCCCTCCCCGCTCTCAGTCATCTCTCCCCCAGACGCTGTCCTCCACGGGGCGTCCCATCCCCTGTCTGCACTTTGTTCGTGTGGCCGTCCCACCCGGAGCTCTCTGCTCAGAGACATACAACCCAGCTTCCTTTTGCTTCCCACTCCCATTCTCAGCCCTGCTCCTCAGGCTTCCTGAGCCCAGGGAACACAACCATGGTGCCCCACTCTCCACCACAGAAGGTCAAACCTAAACCACCCCCTCTCAAGTCCTTTGTCGGCTACATCCATTTGCTCACTGTCTGCCTGGTCCTGGTCCTTTGCCTCCAAGTCTGCCAGTCTGGACTCTGATGCCTCCCTCTGCCACACCCAGGGGCTCTTCTGCTCACCCTTCACCTCTCTGCCCAGCTCTCCACCTGCCCTTCCCCCCAGTGATTCTCACCCGAGGATGCATGACCCCCAAGGCTGGCTTATCAGCAGCATCTCTGAGGAATGTTTTTGTGTTTTCTTTTTGGATGTTTTTGGGTTTGTTTTTGTTTGGAGCAGAGCACTGCTCACCCTCCGATGTTCTGATAGGCCTCCCTTGGGGTCCATGCCCCAGCCCCCCCGCGGGTGAAAACCACCCCCCCCCACCCCGGGGAAGAATCACTGGTGTGGAAGGCCAGCCTGCCTCCCTGGGCTGCACTCTCCCCTTGCCAGCTCCTCAAAGATCCCAGCACTGCTCCCCTGACACTGGCCCGGCACTGTCCTCCTGGAACCACCTCGTTCCCTTGCACGTTAGCTCTCTGACACGTGACGTGCCCCAGACCCCCGTCTGCATTAGAGCACTTCTCTTGTTAAGCCACACCCCCTGCCAACACTCCTCTCCCCATCCCTCACCCTTTATGACTCTCAGGCATTGGGACAGTATCTTTGGTGCAAACCTGTCCTTCTTGGCACGTGCACCGTCCATTACCCCAGGTTACTCCTCTTCATTTCAGACCTGTGACACCGCCCCCCTGGGGAGCCTTGCCCCACCCCCCGCCAAGTCTACCTGTCCCTCTGTGTTTCCACTGAGCAGACCTTCCCCTTCCTCGCTTCCAGCAGTGACTCCCCTTTGTCCTCTCTGTGGACTCACTGGTCCTCCCGGTCCTCAGCCTGTAGTCATCACCTCCACACTGGGCGTGTCATCATTCCAGAAGCTCACGTAAACCACAGGATGTTCCCAGTATGTGAAGCTGGCTCATAAGCGCCCCCCTACCCCGCACCTTGATCCCAAACATCCCGCTCCCATGTTCAGCTCTGTCAAACCTGACCTGAACCCCAACCCAAACCCATTCCCTACCCACCCCTGATATCACCTCCCAGTCTGTCTCCTGACCCCATCCCCCAAAGATCTCATCCGTAGTACTGAAGAGCCTGGCCGAAAGCTCTACCCCAGCCACGACATTCCAGGCTGCAGCAGCCGCTGCTCCCGCCGCTGCTCCCGCCCACCGCGAGCCCCCCTTTCCTTCCACACCTCCCTCCACAATCCTCAGCCCGCACTGGCTGGCCCTGTAACTCTTAAGTCCTTCTGGGTGGCCTGTCTGCCACAATGCCTCTCTGCCACTTCCCTCTTCTCCTTACCCCTGCTGCTCTCCAGCCCGTGTCCCTTCCCCTGCCCTCTCTCTCCATCCTCCCTGGGTGCCTCCCATCACCTGGTCTGTCTCTGCCAGGTGACCCTCCTGTCCTGCCACATCAAGACCCCGTGTGGACGTTCCTTCCTGTGGCCTTTCCTCACGTGATCCACTCCTCCCCTTCCCCTCCCTGGCCCAGCGAGAGCGTCAGCCTCTCCTCTAGGCCCATCGTCTCCTCTCCGAGCTCCCTGATGCCTGTCGTCACTGCCCTGGGTCATCCCTTCTCCATAGGGGGTGCTCCCTCCTGGGACCTGCTCTGCCAGCTCACACGCCTTCCATCCCCTGCCCTGCCCACTTGTCTCCAGAACCACCCGCTGTCTCTCGTTCAGTCCTTCCGTGCCTCGGGCCACAGTTTTCCTTTAGGCTTCCTTTCCTTAGCCTGGCACTCTCTTCTTTTCTCGCTTCCCTTTTAATCCAGCCACTGCTCACAGGATTTACACCAGGCCCCTGCCTCCCCACCTCCTCCCCCCTCCTCCTCCATGGCTCCGCCCTCTCCTCCTTGGACCCTGGAATGCACCCCTACCCATTGCCTTGCCCTCCTCCTCCCTGATGACATGATTCGGATCTCCCCTTTGCCCTCTTTCCCTCTCAGCTGTGCTTTAAGACTCTTCTGGTTCTCCGTCCCATTCTGCCTGCCCCTCTGTTCCCCACATCCAGCCTCCTGATCTGAGCCCCCAACCCCAGTCTCCACCATCCTGCCCTCCACGCTCTCTTCCTTTGCCTCTCTGCCTCCCCCATTTTCTTCTCTGACTAGACCTATGGTTTGAAGGTCCCTGTATTCCCCCCCTGGTTCCTTGTGTGGAGTCTCTGCCACATTCTAGGCCTCGTCTACCCTTTAGAGGTCCCTTGTAAATACCAGAAGCACTGTTGATACCACTTTAGTTCCCAGCCGCTCCTCTGCCAATTCTATCTGCTCCCCACCCGGGACCCCATCCCCTTGAGTCGCTCCTCCAGCCCCGAGGCTCCCTGCGCTGTTTCTGGGCAGGCTCCCTCGTCTCTCCCTGTGCAGAGCTGCCTGCTTCCTCCACGTGACCAGTCATCATGGCCCTGTCTCCAGCTGCTCCCAGGAGCCTTGGGTCTTCACCAAGACCAGGCCGTGGCATCTCACCTGGTCCTCTCTGCTCTGCTCCCGCCATGCGCCTTAGTACCGCACAGACCACTCTTTAGGAGTTGTGAGGTCAGCAGCTGTCCCCGCAGTCATGAGGTTTTCTCTCCGTCCTGTGCCTACTGTCCCTTGTCCCGTAGACTGCGTGCCCAGTGTGCTCCCTGCTCATCACCGCCTAGGATGCCGGTCTCTCTCTATCCAGACTGGGTGGGGATTGCACATTCCTTGCCCCATCCTCTGCCTTTTCCTTAGCTCTCTGAGAAGTACTCCGCTTCATCCACAGCATCCACCCTATCCGCTACCTGCTGCCAGTCCCATGGGGTCTTCCCTCTCTGCCCCTCCTCCGGAGGCATGCCCCTGCTGCTGACTGCCACGTCCTGGTCCAGACGGTGCTCCACTGCATCCATGCTCTCCGGAAACAGCCAGAAGGAGCCTGCATTTCCGGTCTGCCATTCTGGAACAGGTGGCTGCTTCTGGGCCCTCTCTGTTTCTTCTCACCTTGCCCATCTCCACCGCGCCACTGCCTCTAGCTGCTCGTCCTGCGCCGGCCGCATCCCCCCTCTCCCAGTGCCTCCCTCGCCTGGCCTGCGCTGTGCTCTTCCTCCTGCAGGGGCTTCCTCGTGCCCTGGGCCCACTTTGGGGGCAGGTTCTCCACACCCACTCGCTCCTAGCTCCCTGCCGTCCCTCTGGGCACAGTGTGTTCCCCGACGCTCTGAACAAGCCTCTCCTGCCGGGCGCCATCGCCTCACCTTCCTCACTGTCTGACCTGTCAGACCCTCTGTCCTCCACCACACTCTCCCACCAGCTGGAGACGACTCACCAAACCTCCTTCCTCTGGGCCCCATTTCCAGGTCTCTGCTGCTTTGCAGTTACTGCACACATGGCAAAGGAGCAGTCTTCCCTGAACATGTGACAGTCTCAGCTGCCACTGTGACCCCTCCAGCTGGACTCAGTCGTCTCCTCTGCTCTGTGTGCCCTCCTCAGTCCCCTCTCCGCTGCTGGCCCAGTTCAGTCGTCTCTGCCTCACTCACACTGTGACACACTGTGCTGAATCCACAGGCACCGCCCACCAACCCCCGCTCCAGATTCAGGCTGAGCTCACCACTCGGGGCCCACGACCCCACATCGTTGCTCCCTGTCCTAACCTTCAACGTCTCCATCCAGACCCTCATCGCGCCCTCTCCTGACACAGCTCTCGAGGCCCCTTGGCCTCTGATTCTCCTCCTTTTCCTTCCATCACAGCCCTCTGACCTTCACACCCTCCTGCGCCCACTCCTGCCGGCCCCTCTCCCTACATCTCCACACGCAGTCTGGACCTGCGCAGGGCCCTGGTCCGCTGTCCTGCCCTCCTCCTCCTCCCTCCGGGCAGTCCCTTCTCCCCCCACAAGCCCTCCTGCACTGGGCTCGCCTGCCTCTCCATGCCACACTCCGCATGCCCTCCTCCCGCCCGCATTTCATGGCTCTCAAGACTCTGACGGTGTCTTTGGTCCACTTCTCCTCTTTCTCAGTGCTTGTCATTTGTCCCTTTCAATAGCTCATCCGTCCTCGTTTCAGATCTGTGAACCCCCGCCCTTTTGGTGATCTTGTCCATCTGTCTTTCCTGCCCTTCAGGTGCTTCCCTTCCACCTTTCCTGCAGCAACCCTCCTTTTGTCCTCTCTGGGGAGACTCAGCATTCACACCCTCCCTCTTCCAGGGTTGGTGTAACCCCCACCACTGGACTTGTGATCAGCCTACAAGCTCAGTTGAAGTAGATGACACACCTAGATCCTGGAACTTGGCGCATGTCCCGACTCCCACCCCACTGATCTCATCTCTGCTCTCCTGTCTGACCCAGTCAACTTCTACCCCTACCCCAAACCCCAAACCCCAAGCCCTATCGCCCAGCTCCCACCCTGTCTCAGCTGGATCTGTAATAAGGAGCCTGGCCTAAAAGTTCCACCTTTGCTGCAACATTTGAGGCTGTGAGAGTAGCCACTGCTCCCCGCCCACTGCTAGCCACCGCCCCCCGTCTCCACTCCTCTCCATGGCTCTGCCCCCACTGAACTTCCTTCCAGATGGCACCTCTGACATCTCTCTGGATTCTTTCCTGCCCTCCCTCTTCTCATTGTTCTCTTGGTGATAACCTGCCTGTCTCCTTCCTCCTCTCTCCCCTCCCCATCTGCCTCATGCACCTCCCATCACTCTCCATCATCTGTCGCTGGCAGGTGACCCTCCCTTGGTGGTGCACGGAGACCGCCACGTGGACACCCCCTCCTGTGACTGTTCCTCGTGTGATCCATTCCTTCCCTTTCCCTCTCTGGCCCTTCTCGAAGGGCCATGATCTCATCTCAATGTTCCTGATGCCCGTCAAGTTGCACTGGGTCGCCCCTTCTCCACAGAGGGTGCTCCCTCTCGTGACCTGCTCTCCTCGGTCTTTCCTTGCCCTCTATGCCTCATTCTTCTCCTACGTCCTGGACTGTCCCTGGCCTGATCCTCCCACTGGCCCCAGCGACCATTTCCCTTTGGCTCCCTTTACCTCAGTCTTGCACTCTCTCTGCCTCCTCTCTCCTCCCTTTTAATGAAGCCATTGCCCACGGGACTTTACACCAGGCCCCCACTTCCCCATCTTGTCCCTCCGCTGCCTCCACTGCTTCCTCTCTCCTCCACTGGAACCAGGGTGCGTCCCTGCCCATTGCGTTGCTCTCCCTGATGACAGCTTCAGAGCCCCCTCTTGCCCTGTAGGCCACCATTCCCTCACAGCACCCATGTGCGTATCTTTCGACCCTCCAATTGCTTCTCATCCCTTTTGGCCTTGCCTGCTCTGTTGTTTGGCTCTAGGCAGCCAAAGCGGAGTCCCCCACCTCTCAAGCATCCCACCCACTGCGCTCTCCTCTTACGGCCCTTTCCTGCCCATGGTAATCCCTGCTTTCCCCTGATTCTCTGTGCAGTCTCTCTGCCACTTGCTAACGTCCACTCTTCAACAGCCAAGGGATAGCATGGACCCCGATTCTGTGATGGACGGCAAATGTTGGTGCCACCGTAGTTCCCACCCATCCCTATGCCATTACTGACCAACAGTGGGCTCAACCCGGTCCTTGCCAGTGTCCCTGAGGTTCTCTGCCAGGGTCTGTCTGATGGCGCCACGCTGCTCTGTCCTCTGTGTCAACTGTGGCCCTTTGCGCTTTGCTCTGAGGGACTTGGGTCTTCAAAGGCCCCAGCGATACATCTCAACTCTGCTCTGCTCCTGCTGTCTGGCATCAATACCGCACAAAAGCCTCCTGCCTCATGAGATCTATCAGAGCCCCGGACCGGGAGCCCCTCAGGCTGCCCTGATCTTCCTGGCAGTATCCCCTTTACCTGCGCGGAGCCCCAGCAAGTTCATGACATCCTTTCCCCTCTTCACTACCACCTGCTCCTTTCTATTTCCATCGATTCGCCCGACCCAGCTCCTATCCTGAAGATAGCTTCCGCCGCTGCCCGAACTCCAGTGTCTCTCTCCAGGCCTGTTGCCACTGGACTGGCTCGGCCCCTCATCCACTCTTTCTCCTGCTGTTGTCTTCAGGAGCCCCTCTGCCTCCCCCTCAACATCTCATCCTACTCCCTCTCCCAGCTGCCAGTCTTGCGACACATTCCCCAGTCTTTCCCTCAGCTTCTTTCTGGACCTGCCTTTATGCTCCCCGAATGCCAGCTTCTTGGTCCCCAGCATGCTGGAGTGAATCCAGGCTGTCTGAATTCACAGCAAAACATGCTACTTTTGGGGTTACCATTTTGGAGAAAGTCATTGCTTCTAGGTGCCCCCTGACCTTTCATCATCTCACCAGGTGTTACGCGGACAGGGCTGTCTCCATATTTTCAAACCACCACTGCCTCTACCATCTTACCCACTCTGGTCTCACCCACCTGTCCTGACTTCCTCACTGGCCTGGCCCTCGTGGTGCTCTGCCTCCTTCACGAGCTTCCTCGTGCCCCTGGCCCACTCCCGCAGCTCAGTTCTGGATCCTTCACATCTCTCCTTCTAGCCCGTGGTCAGCCATCTCTTGGTGCACTGCATTCGTGTTCCTCTCAACCAGTCTCTCCTGCCCTGGCTGCCGGGCGCCGTCACGTGAGGTCCCTCACTCTCCTGGCCCGCTGGACCCCGCTTCCGCTCCATGCTCTCCACCTCCCATAGACTGCCCTCCCATCCTCCTGGTTTCAAGGTCTCTCCTGCTTTGATTCTCTACTGCAACATAGTAAAAAAAACAAAAAACAAAAACCTCATAAACCTGTCCTCGCTGACCTGTGAGATTCTTTCAGCTACACTGTGAGCCTCACACTGGATTCCATCATCTCCTCTGCTGTGTGCTCCCTTCTTGATCCTCACCCACTGCTCACCCCACTTCAACCCTCTTTGTGGCAGACACACCTGAATCCACAGGCTCTGCCCAGCATCCCATTCTCAGCCATGAGGACCAACACTGTATTTCTCCTCCAGGACCTCGGAAAATCGCTCCCCATAAACTTGCATGTTCCCATCAGGCCCTCATCAAGCACTCCTCTGCCACAGCTCTTGGGGCGTCTCGACCTGGTTCTCCTGCTTGCCCTTTCACCGCCACACTCGCACCTTTTTCTCACCTTCTTGCCCCTGCGTCTGCCAGCTCCGCTCCTGACACCCGCGCGCTCCATCCAGCCCTGCACAGAGCCCTGGCCCTGCTGTCCACCCTGCTCGCCCTCCCCGCTCTCAGTCATCTCTCCCCCAGACGCTGTCCTCCACGGGGCGTCCCATCCCCTGTCTGCACTTTGTTCGTGTGGCCGTCCCACCCGGAGCTCTCTGCTCAGAGACATACAACCCAGCTTCCTTTTGCTTCCCACTCCCATTCTCAGCCCTGCTCCTCAGGCTTCCTGAGCCCAGGGAACACAACCATGGTGCCCCACTCTCCACCACAGAAGGTGAAACCTAAACCACCCCCTCTCAAGTCCTTTGTCGGCTACATCCATTTGCTCACTGTCTGCCTGGTCCTGGTCCTTTGCCTCCAAGTCTGCCAGTCTGGACTCTGATGCCTCCCTCTGCCACACCCAGGGGCTCTTCTGCTCACCCTTCACCTCTCTGCCCAGCTCTCCACCTGCCCTTCCCCCCAGTGATTCTCACCCGAGGATGCATGACCCCCAAGGCTGGCTTATCAGCAGCATCTCTGAGGAATGTTTTTGTGTTTTCTTTTTGGATGTTTTTGGGTTTGTTTTTGTTTGGAGCAGAGCACTGCTCACCCTCCGATGTTCTGATAGGCCTCCCTTGGGGTCCATGCCCCAGCCCCCCCGCGGGTGAAAACCACCCCCCCCCCACCCCGGGGAAGAATCACTGGTGTGGAAGGCCAGCCTGCCTCCCTGGGCTGCACTCTCCCCTTGCCAGCTCCTCAAAGATCCCAGCACTGCTCCCCTGACACTGGCCCGGCACTGTCCTCCTGGAACCACCTCGTTCCCTTGCACGTTAGCTCTCTGACACGTGACGTGCCCCAGACCCCCGTCTGCATTAGAGCACTTCTCTTGTTAAGCCACACCCCCTGCCAACACTCCTCTCCCCATCCCTCACCCTTTATGACTCTCAGGCATTGGGACAGTATCTTTGGTGCAAACCTGTCCTTCTTGGCACGTGCACCGTCCATTACCCCAGGTTACTCCTCTTCATTTCAGACCTGTGACACCGCCCCCCTGGGGAGCCTTGCCCCACCCCCCGCCAAGTCTACCTGTCCCTCTGTGTTTCCACTGAGCAGACCTTCCCCTTCCTCGCTTCCAGCAGTGACTCCCCTTTGTCCTCTCTGTGGACTCACTGGTCCTCCCGGTCCTCAGCCTGTAGTCATCACCTCCACACTGGGCGTGTCATCATTCCAGAAGCTCACGTAAACCACAGGATGTTCCCAGTATGTGAAGCTGGCTCATAAGCGCCCCCCTACCCCGCACCTTGATCCCAAACATCCCGCTCCCATGTTCAGCTCTGTCAAACCTGACCTGAACCCCAACCCAAACCCATTCCCTACCCACCCCTGATATCACCTCCCAGTCTGTCTCCTGACCCCATCCCCCAAAGATCTCATCCGTAGTACTGAAGAGCCTGGCCGAAAGCTCTACCCCAGCCACGACATTCCAGGCTGCAGCAGCCGCTGCTCCCGCCGCTGCTCCCGCCCACCGCGAGCCCCCCTTTCCTTCCACACCTCCCTCCACAATCCTCAGCCCGCACTGGCTGGCCCTGTAACTCTTAAGTCCTTCTGGGTGGCCTGTCTGCCACAATGCCTCTCTGCCACTTCCCTCTTCTCCTTACCCCTGCTGCTCTCCAGCCCGTGTCCCTTCCCCTGCCCTCTCTCTCCATCCTCCCTGGGTGCCTCCCATCACCTGGTCTGTCTCTGCCAGGTGACCCTCCTGTCCTGCCACATCAAGACCCCGTGTGGACGTTCCTTCCTGTGGCCTTTCCTCACGTGATCCACTCCTCCCCTTCCCCTCCCTGGCCCAGCGAGAGCGTCAGCCTCTCCTCTAGGCCCATCGTCTCCTCTCCGAGCTCCCTGATGCCTGTCGTCACTGCCCTGGGTCATCCCTTCTCCATAGGGGGTGCTCCCTCCTGGGACCTGCTCTGCCAGCTCACACGCCTTCCATCCCCTGCCCTGCCCACTTGTCTCCAGAACCACCCGCTGTCTCTCGTTCAGTCCTTCCGTGCCTCGGGCCACAGTTTTCCTTTAGGCTTCCTTTCCTTAGCCTGGCACTCTCTTCTTTTCTCGCTTCCCTTTTAATCCAGCCACTGCTCACAGGATTTACACCAGGCCCCTGCCTCCCCACCTCCTCCCCCCTCCTCCTCCATGGCTCCGCCCTCTCCTCCTTGGACCCTGGAATGCACCCCTACCCATTGCCTTGCCCTCCTCCTCCCTGATGACATGATTCGGATCTCCCCTTTGCCCTCTTTCCCTCTCAGCTGTGCTTTAAGACTCTTCTGGTTCTCCGTCCCATTCTGCCTGCCCCTCTGTTCCCCACATCCAGCCTCCTGATCTGAGCCCCCAACCCCAGTCTCCACCATCCTGCCCTCCACGCTCTCTTCCTTTGCCTCTCTGCCTCCCCCATTTTCTTCTCTGACTAGACCTATGGTTTGAAGGTCCCTGTATTCCCCCCCTGGTTCCTTGTGTGGAGTCTCTGCCACATTCTAGGCCTCGTCTACCCTTTAGAGGTCCCTTGTAAATACCAGAAGCACTGTTGATACCACTTTAGTTCCCAGCCGCTCCTCTGCCAATTCTATCTGCTCCCCACCCGGGACCCCATCCCCTTGAGTCGCTCCTCCAGCCCCGAGGCTCCCTGCGCTGTTTCTGGGCAGGCTCCCTCGTCTCTCCCTGTGCAGAGCTGCCTGCTTCCTCCACGTGACCAGTCATCATGGCCCTGTCTCCAGCTGCTCCCAGGAGCCTTGGGTCTTCACCAAGACCAGGCCGTGGCATCTCACCTGGTCCTCTCTGCTCTGCTCCCGCCATGCGCCTTAGTACCGCACAGACCACTCTTTAGGAGTTGTGAGGTCAGCAGCTGTCCCCGCAGTCATGAGGTTTTCTCTCCGTCCTGTGCCTACTGTCCCTTGTCCCGTAGACTGCGTGCCCAGTGTGCTCCCTGCTCATCACCGCCTAGGATGCCGGTCTCTCTCTATCCAGACTGGGTGGGGATTGCACATTCCTTGCCCCATCCTCTGCCTTTTCCTTAGCTCTCTGAGAAGTACTCCGCTTCATCCACAGCATCCACCCTATCCGCTACCTGCTGCCAGTCCCATGGGGTCTTCCCTCTCTGCCCCTCCTCCGGAGGCATGCCCCTGCTGCTGACTGCCACGTCCTGGTCCAGACGGTGCTCCACTGCATCCATGCTCTCCGGAAACAGCCAGAAGGAGCCTGCATTTCCGGTCTGCCATTCTGGAACAGGTGGCTGCTTCTGGGCCCTCTCTGTTTCTTCTCACCTTGCCCATCTCCACCGCGCCACTGCCTCTAGCTGCTCGTCCTGCGCCGGCCGCATCCCCCCTCTCCCAGTGCCTCCCTCGCCTGGCCTGCGCTGTGCTCTTCCTCCTGCAGGGGCTTCCTCGTGCCCTGGGCCCACTTTGGGGGCAGGTTCTCCACACCCACTCGCTCCTAGCTCCCTGCCGTCCCTCTGGGCACAGTGTGTTCCCCGACGCTCTGAACAAGCCTCTCCTGCCGGGCGCCATCGCCTCACCTTCCTCACTGTCTGACCTGTCAGACCCTCTGTCCTCCACCACACTCTCCCACCAGCTGGAGACGACTCACCAAACCTCCTTCCTCTGGGCCCCATTTCCAGGTCTCTGCTGCTTTGCAGTTACTGCACACATGGCAAAGGAGCAGTCTTCCCTGAACATGTGACAGTCTCAGCTGCCACTGTGACCCCTCCAGCTGGACTCAGTCGTCTCCTCTGCTCTGTGTGCCCTCCTCAGTCCCCTCTCCGCTGCTGGCCCAGTTCAGTCGTCTCTGCCTCACTCACACTGTGACACACTGTGCTGAATCCACAGGCACCGCCCACCAACCCCCGCTCCAGATTCAGGCTGAGCTCACCACTCGGGGCCCACGACCCCACATCGTTGCTCCCTGTCCTAACCTTCAACGTCTCCATCCAGACCCTCATCGCGCCCTCTCCTGACACAGCTCTCGAGGCCCCTTGGCCTCTGATTCTCCTCCTTTTCCTTCCATCACAGCCCTCTGACCTTCACACCCTCCTGCGCCCACTCCTGCCGGCCCCTCTCCCTACATCTCCACACGCAGTCTGGACCTGCGCAGGGCCCTGGTCCGCTGTCCTGCCCTCCTCCTCCTCCCTCCGGGCAGTCCCTTCTCCCCCCACAAGCCCTCCTGCACTGGGCTCGCCTGCCTCTCCATGCCACACTCCGCATGCCCTCCTCCCGCCCGCATTTCATGGCTCTCAAGACTCTGACGGTGTCTTTGGTCCACTTCTCCTCTTTCTCAGTGCTTGTCATTTGTCCCTTTCAATAGCTCATCCGTCCTCGTTTCAGATCTGTGAACCCCCGCCCTTTTGGTGATCTTGTCCATCTGTCTTTCCTGCCCTTCAGGTGCTTCCCTTCCACCTTTCCTGCAGCAACCCTCCTTTTGTCCTCTCTGGGGAGACTCAGCATTCACACCCTCCCTCTTCCAGGGTTGGTGTAACCCCCACCACTGGACTTGTGATCAGCCTACAAGCTCAGTTGAAGTAGATGACACACCTAGATCCTGGAACTTGGCGCATGTCCCGACTCCCACCCCACTGATCTCATCTCTGCTCTCCTGTCTGACCCAGTCAACTTCTACCCCTACCCCAAACCCCAAACCCCAAGCCCTATCGCCCAGCTCCCACCCTGTCTCAGCTGGATCTGTAATAAGGAGCCTGGCCTAAAAGTTCCACCTTTGCTGCAACATTTGAGGCTGTGAGAGTAGCCACTGCTCCCCGCCCACTGCTAGCCACCGCCCCCCGTCTCCACTCCTCTCCATGGCTCTGCCCCCACTGAACTTCCTTCCAGATGGCACCTCTGACATCTCTCTGGATTCTTTCCTGCCCTCCCTCTTCTCATTGTTCTCTTGGTGATAACCTGCCTGTCTCCTTCCTCCTCTCTCCCCTCCCCATCTGCCTCATGCACCTCCCATCACTCTCCATCATCTGTCGCTGGCAGGTGACCCTCCCTTGGTGGTGCACGGAGACCGCCACGTGGACACCCCCTCCTGTGACTGTTCCTCGTGTGATCCATTCCTTCCCTTTCCCTCTCTGGCCCTTCTCGAAGGGCCATGATCTCATCTCAATGTTCCTGATGCCCGTCAAGTTGCACTGGGTCGCCCCTTCTCCACAGAGGGTGCTCCCTCTCGTGACCTGCTCTCCTCGGTCTTTCCTTGCCCTCTATGCCTCATTCTTCTCCCTACGTCCTGGACTGTCCCTGGCCTGATCCTCCCACTGGCCCCAGCGACCATTTCCCTTTGGCTCCCTTTACCTCAGTCTTGCACTCTCTCTGCCTCCTCTCTCCTCCCTTTTAATGAAGCCATTGCCCACGGGACTTTACACCAGGCCCCCACTTCCCCATCTTGTCCCTCCGCTGCCTCCACTGCTTCCTCTCTCCTCCACTGGAACCAGGGTGCGTCCCTGCCCATTGCGTTGCTCTCCCTGATGACAGCTTCAGAGCCCCCTCTTGCCCTGTAGGCCACCATTCCCTCACAGCACCCATGTGCGTATCTTTCGACCCTCCAATTGCTTCTCATCCCTTTTGGCCTTGCCTGCTCTGTTGTTTGGCTCTAGGCAGCCAAAGCGGAGTCCCCCACCTCTCAAGCATCCCACCCACTGCGCTCTCCTCTTACGGCCCTTTCCTGCCCATGGTAATCCCTGCTTTCCCCTGATTCTCTGTGCAGTCTCTCTGCCACTTGCTAACGTCCACTCTTCAACAGCCAAGGGATAGCATGGACCCCGATTCTGTGATGGACGGCAAATGTTGGTGCCACCGTAGTTCCCACCCATCCCTATGCCATTACTGACCAACAGTGGGCTCAACCCGGTCCTTGCCAGTGTCCCTGAGGTTCTCTGCCAGGGTCTGTCTGATGGCGCCACGCTGCTCTGTCCTCTGTGTCAACTGTGGCCCTTTGCGCTTTGCTCTGAGGGACTTGGGTCTTCAAAGGCCCCAGCGATACATCTCAACTCTGCTCTGCTCCTGCTGTCTGGCATCAATACCGCACAAAAGCCTCCTGCCTCATGAGATCTATCAGAGCCCCGGACCGGGAGCCCCTCAGGCTGCCCTGATCTTCCTGGCAGTATCCCCTTTACCTGCGCGGAGCCCCAGCAAGTTCATGACATCCTTTCCCCTCTTCACTACCACCTGCTCCTTTCTATTTCCATCGATTCGCCCGACCCAGCTCCTATCCTGAAGATAGCTTCCGCCGCTGCCCGAACTCCAGTGTCTCTCTCCAGGCCTGTTGCCACTGGACTGGCTCGGCCCCTCATCCACTCTTTCTCCTGCTGTTGTCTTCAGGAGCCCCTCTGCCTCCCCCTCAACATCTCATCCTACTCCCTCTCCCAGCTGCCAGTCTTGCGACACATTCCCCAGTCTTTCCCTCAGCTTCTTTCTGGACCTGCCTTTATGCTCCCCGAATGCCAGCTTCTTGGTCCCCAGCATGCTGGAGTGAATCCAGGCTGTCTGAATTCACAGCAAAACATGCTACTTTTGGGGTTACCATTTTGGAGAAAGTCATTGCTTCTAGGTGCCCCCTGACCTTTCATCATCTCACCAGGTGTTACGCGGACAGGGCTGTCTCCATATTTTCAAACCACGACTGCCTCTACCATCTTACCCACTCTGGTCTCACCCACCTGTCCTGACTTCCTCACTGGCCTGGCCCTCGTGGTGCTCTGCCTCCTTCACGAGCTTCCTCGTGCCCCTGGCCCACTCCCGCAGCTCAGTTCTGGATCCTTCACATCTCTCCTTCTAGCCCGTGGTCAGCCATCTCTTGGTGCACTGCATTCGTGTTCCTCTCAACCAGTCTCTCCTGCCCTGGCTGCCGGGCGCCGTCACGTGAGGTCCCTCACTCTCCTGGCCCGCTGGACCCCGCTTCCGCTCCATGCTCTCCACCTCCCATAGACTGCCCTCCCATCCTCCTGGTTTCAAGGTCTCTCCTGCTTTGATTCTCTACTGCAACATAGTAAAAAAAACAAAAAACAAAAACCTCATAAACCTGTCCTCGCTGACCTGTGAGATTCTTTCAGCTACACTGTGAGCCTCACACTGGATTCCATCATCTCCTCTGCTGTGTGCTCCCTTCTTGATCCTCACCCACTGCTCACCCCACTTCAACCCTCTTTGTGGCAGACACACCTGAATCCACAGGCTCTGCCCAGCATCCCATTCTCAGCCATGAGGACCAACACTGTATTTCTCCTCCAGGACCTCGGAAAATCGCTCCCCATAAACTTGCATGTTCCCATCAGGCCCTCATCAAGCACTCCTCTGCCACAGCTCTTGGGGCGTCTCGACCTGGTTCTCCTGCTTGCCCTTTCACCGCCACACTCGCACCTTTTTCTCACCTTCTTGCCCCTGCGTCTGCCAGCTCCGCTCCTGACACCCGCGCGCTCCATCCAGCCCTGCACAGAGCCCTGGCCCTGCTGTCCACCCTGCTCGCCCTCCCCGCTCTCAGTCATCTCTCCCCCAGACGCTGTCCTCCACGGGGCGTCCCATCCCCTGTCTGCACTTTGTTCGTGTGGCCGTCCCACCCGGAGCTCTCTGCTCAGAGACATACAACCCAGCTTCCTTTTGCTTCCCACTCCCATTCTCAGCCCTGCTCCTCAGGCTTCCTGAGCCCAGGGAACACAACCATGGTGCCCCACTCTCCACCACAGAAGGTGAAACCTAAACCACCCCCTCTCAAGTCCTTTGTCGGCTACATCCATTTGCTCACTGTCTGCCTGGTCCTGGTCCTTTGCCTCCAAGTCTGCCAGTCTGGACTCTGATGCCTCCCTCTGCCACACCCAGGGGCTCTTCTGCTCACCCTTCACCTCTCTGCCCAGCTCTCCACCTGCCCTTCCCCCCAGTGATTCTCACCCGAGGATGCATGACCCCCAAGGCTGGCTTATCAGCAGCATCTCTGAGGAATGTTTTTGTGTTTTCTTTTTGGATGTTTTTGGGTTTGTTTTTGTTTGGAGCAGAGCACTGCTCACCCTCCGATGTTCTGATAGGCCTCCCTTGGGGTCCATGCCCCAGCCCCCCCGCGGGTGAAAACCACCCCCCCCCACCCCGGGGAAGAATCACTGGTGTGGAAGGCCAGCCTGCCTCCCTGGGCTGCACTCTCCCCTTGCCAGCTCCTCAAAGATCCCAGCACTGCTCCCCTGACACTGGCCCGGCACTGTCCTCCTGGAACCACCTCGTTCCCTTGCACGTTAGCTCTCTGACACGTGACGTGCCCCAGACCCCCGTCTGCATTAGAGCACTTCTCTTGTTAAGCCACACCCCCTGCCAACACTCCTCTCCCCATCCCTCACCCTTTATGACTCTCAGGCATTGGGACAGTATCTTTGGTGCAAACCTGTCCTTCTTGGCACGTGCACCGTCCATTACCCCAGGTTACTCCTCTTCATTTCAGACCTGTGACACCGCCCCCCTGGGGAGCCTTGCCCCACCCCCCGCCAAGTCTACCTGTCCCTCTGTGTTTCCACTGAGCAGACCTTCCCCTTCCTCGCTTCCAGCAGTGACTCCCCTTTGTCCTCTCTGTGGACTCACTGGTCCTCCCGGTCCTCAGCCTGTAGTCATCACCTCCACACTGGGCGTGTCATCATTCCAGAAGCTCACGTAAACCACAGGATGTTCCCAGTATGTGAAGCTGGCTCATAAGCGCCCCCCTACCCCGCACCTTGATCCCAAACATCCCGCTCCCATGTTCAGCTCTGTCAAACCTGACCTGAACCCCAACCCAAACCCATTCCCTACCCACCCCTGATATCACCTCCCAGTCTGTCTCCTGACCCCATCCCCCAAAGATCTCATCCGTAGTACTGAAGAGCCTGGCCGAAAGCTCTACCCCAGCCACGACATTCCAGGCTGCAGCAGCCGCTGCTCCCGCCGCTGCTCCCGCCCACCGCGAGCCCCCCTTTCCTTCCACACCTCCCTCCACAATCCTCAGCCCGCACTGGCTGGCCCTGTAACTCTTAAGTCCTTCTGGGTGGCCTGTCTGCCACAATGCCTCTCTGCCACTTCCCTCTTCTCCTTACCCCTGCTGCTCTCCAGCCCGTGTCCCTTCCCCTGCCCTCTCTCTCCATCCTCCCTGGGTGCCTCCCATCACCTGGTCTGTCTCTGCCAGGTGACCCTCCTGTCCTGCCACATCAAGACCCCGTGTGGACGTTCCTTCCCTGTGGCCTTTCCTCACGTGATCCACTCTTCCCCTTCCCCTCCCTGGCCCAGCGAGAGCGTCAGCCTCTCCTCTAGGCCCATCGTCTCCTCTCCGAGCTCCCTGATGCCTGTCGTCACTGCCCTGGGTCATCCCTTCTCCATAGGGGGTGCTCCCTCCTGGGACCTGCTCTGCCAGCTCACACGCCTTCCATCCCCTGCCCTGCCCACTTGTCTCCAGAACCACCCGCTGTCTCTCGTTCAGTCCTTCCGTGCCTCGGGCCACAGTTTTCCTTTAGGCTTCCTTTCCTTAGCCTGGCACTCTCTTCTTTTCTCGCTTCCCTTTTAATCCAGCCACTGCTCACAGGATTTACACCAGGCCCCTGCCTCCCCACCTCCTCCCCCCTCCTCCTCCATGGCTCCGCCCTCTCCTCCTTGGACCCTGGAATGCACCCCTACCCATTGCCTTGCCCTCCTCCTCCCTGATGACATGATTCGGATCTCCCCTTTGCCCTCTTTCCCTCTCAGCTGTGCTTTAAGACTCTTCTGGTTCTCCGTCCCATTCTGCCTGCCCCTCTGTTCCCCACATCCAGCCTCCTGATCTGAGCCCCCAACCCCAGTCTCCACCATCCTGCCCTCCACGCTCTCTTCCTTTGCCTCTCTGCCTCCCCCATTTTCTTCTCTGACTAGACCTATGGTTTGAAGGTCCCTGTATTCCCCCCCTGGTTCCTTGTGTGGAGTCTCTGCCACATTCTAGGCCTCGTCTACCCTTTAGAGGTCCCTTGTAAATACCAGAAGCACTGTTGATACCACTTTAGTTCCCAGCCGCTCCTCTGCCAATTCTATCTGCTCCCCACCCGGGACCCCATCCCCTTGAGTCGCTCCTCCAGCCCCGAGGCTCCCTGCGCTGTTTCTGGGCAGGCTCCCTCGTCTCTCCCTGTGCAGAGCTGCCTGCTTCCTCCACGTGACCAGTCATCATGGCCCTGTCTCCAGCTGCTCCCAGGAGCCTTGGGTCTTCACCAAGACCAGGCCGTGGCATCTCACCTGGTCCTCTCTGCTCTGCTCCCGCCATGCGCCTTAGTACCGCACAGACCACTCTTTAGGAGTTGTGAGGTCAGCAGCTGTCCCCGCAGTCATGAGGTTTTCTCTCCGTCCTGTGCCTACTGTCCCTTGTCCCGTAGACTGCGTGCCCAGTGTGCTCCCTGCTCATCACCGCCTAGGATGCCGGTCTCTCTCTATCCAGACTGGGTGGGGATTGCACATTCCTTGCCCCATCCTCTGCCTTTTCCTTAGCTCTCTGAGAAGTACTCCGCTTCATCCACAGCATCCACCCTATCCGCTACCTGCTGCCAGTCCCATGGGGTCTTCCCTCTCTGCCCCTCCTCCGGAGGCATGCCCCTGCTGCTGACTGCCACGTCCTGGTCCAGACGGTGCTCCACTGCATCCATGCTCTCCGGAAACAGCCAGAAGGAGCCTGCATTTCCGGTCTGCCATTCTGGAACAGGTGGCTGCTTCTGGGCCCTCTCTGTTTCTTCTCACCTTGCCCATCTCCACCGCGCCACTGCCTCTAGCTGCTCGTCCTGCGCCGGCCGCATCCCCCCTCTCCCAGTGCCTCCCTCGCCTGGCCTGCGCTGTGCTCTTCCTCCTGCAGGGGCTTCCTCGTGCCCTGGGCCCACTTTGGGGGCAGGTTCTCCACACCCACTCGCTCCTAGCTCCCTGCCGTCCCTCTGGGCACAGTGTGTTCCCCGACGCTCTGAACAAGCCTCTCCTGCCGGGCGCCATCGCCTCACCTTCCTCACTGTCTGACCTGTCAGACCCTCTGTCCTCCACCACACTCTCCCACCAGCTGGAGACGACTCACCAAACCTCCTTCCTCTGGGCCCCATTTCCAGGTCTCTGCTGCTTTGCAGTTACTGCACACATGGCAAAGGAGCAGTCTTCCCTGAACATGTGACAGTCTCAGCTGCCACTGTGACCCCTCCAGCTGGACTCAGTCGTCTCCTCTGCTCTGTGTGCCCTCCTCAGTCCCCTCTCCGCTGCTGGCCCAGTTCAGTCGTCTCTGCCTCACTCACACTGTGACACACTGTGCTGAATCCACAGGCACCGCCCACCAACCCCCGCTCCAGATTCAGGCTGAGCTCACCACTCGGGGCCCACGACCCCACATCGTTGCTCCCTGTCCTAACCTTCAACGTCTCCATCCAGACCCTCATCGCGCCCTCTCCTGACACAGCTCTCGAGGCCCCTTGGCCTCTGATTCTCCTCCTTTTCCTTCCATCACAGCCCTCTGACCTTCACACCCTCCTGCGCCCACTCCTGCCGGCCCCTCTCCCTACATCTCCACACGCAGTCTGGACCTGCGCAGGGCCCTGGTCCGCTGTCCTGCCCTCCTCCTCCTCCCTCCGGGCAGTCCCTTCTCCCCCCACAAGCCCTCCTGCACTGGGCTCGCCTGCCTCTCCATGCCACACTCCGCATGCCCTCCTCCCGCCCGCATTTCATGGCTCTCAAGACTCTGACGGTGTCTTTGGTCCACTTCTCCTCTTTCTCAGTGCTTGTCATTTGTCCCTTTCAATAGCTCATCCGTCCTCGTTTCAGATCTGTGAACCCCCGCCCTTTTGGTGATCTTGTCCATCTGTCTTTCCTGCCCTTCAGGTGCTTCCCTTCCACCTTTCCTGCAGCAACCCTCCTTTTGTCCTCTCTGGGGAGACTCAGCATTCACACCCTCCCTCTTCCAGGGTTGGTGTAACCCCCACCACTGGACTTGTGATCAGCCTACAAGCTCAGTTGAAGTAGATGACACACCTAGATCCTGGAACTTGGCGCATGTCCCGACTCCCACCCCACTGATCTCATCTCTGCTCTCCTGTCTGACCCAGTCAACTTCTACCCCTACCCCAAACCCCAAACCCCAAGCCCTATCGCCCAGCTCCCACCCTGTCTCAGCTGGATCTGTAATAAGGAGCCTGGCCTAAAAGTTCCACCTTTGCTGCAACATTTGAGGCTGTGAGAGTAGCCACTGCTCCCCGCCCACTGCTAGCCACCGCCCCCCGTCTCCACTCCTCTCCATGGCTCTGCCCCCACTGAACTTCCTTCCAGATGGCACCTCTGACATCTCTCTGGATTCTTTCCTGCCCTCCCTCTTCTCATTGTTCTCTTGGTGATAACCTGCCTGTCTCCTTCCTCCTCTCTCCCCTCCCCATCTGCCTCATGCACCTCCCATCACTCTCCATCATCTGTCGCTGGCAGGTGACCCTCCCTTGGTGGTGCACGGAGACCGCCACGTGGACACCCCCTCCTGTGACTGTTCCTCGTGTGATCCATTCCTTCCCTTTCCCTCTCTGGCCCTTCTCGAAGGGCCATGATCTCATCTCAATGTTCCTGATGCCCGTCAAGTTGCACTGGGTCGCCCCTTCTCCACAGAGGGTGCTCCCTCTCGTGACCTGCTCTCCTCGGTCTTTCCTTGCCCTCTATGCCTCATTCTTCTCCCTACGTCCTGGACTGTCCCTGGCCTGATCCTCCCACTGGCCCCAGCGACCATTTCCCTTTGGCTCCCTTTACCTCAGTCTTGCACTCTCTCTGCCTCCTCTCTCCTCCCTTTTAATGAAGCCATTGCCCACGGGACTTTACACCAGGCCCCCACTTCCCCATCTTGTCCCTCCGCTGCCTCCACTGCTTCCTCTCTCCTCCACTGGAACCAGGGTGCGTCCCTGCCCATTGCGTTGCTCTCCCTGATGACAGCTTCAGAGCCCCCTCTTGCCCTGTAGGCCACCATTCCCTCACAGCACCCATGTGCGTATCTTTCGACCCTCCAATTGCTTCTCATCCCTTTTGGCCTTGCCTGCTCTGTTGTTTGGCTCTAGGCAGCCAAAGCGGAGTCCCCCACCTCTCAAGCATCCCACCCACTGCGCTCTCCTCTTATGGCCCTTTCCTGCCCATGGTAATCCCTGCTTTCCCCTGATTCTCTGTGCAGTCTCTCTGCCACTTGCTAACGTCCACTCTTCAACAGCCAAGGGATAGCATGGACCCCGATTCTGTGATGGACGGCAAATGTTGGTGCCACCGTAGTTCCCACCCATCCCTATGCCATTACTGACCAACAGTGGGCTCAACCCGGTCCTTGCCAGTGTCCCTGAGGTTCTCTGCCAGGGTCTGTCTGATGGCGCCACGCTGCTCTGTCCTCTGTGTCAACTGTGGCCCTTTGTGCTTTGCTCTGAGGGACTTGGGTCTTCAAAGGCCCCAGCGATACATCTCAACTCTGCTCTGCTCCTGCTGTCTGGCATCAATACCGCACAAAAGCCTCCTGCCTCATGAGATCTATCAGAGCCCCGGACCGGGAGCCCCTCAGGCTGCCCTGATCTTCCTGGCAGTATCCCCTTTACCTGCGCGGAGCCCCAGCAAGTTCATGACATCCTTTCCCCTCTTCACTACCACCTGCTCCTTTCTATTTCCATCGATTCGCCCGACCCAGCTCCTATCCTGAAGATAGCTTCCGCCGCTGCCCGAACTCCAGTGTCTCTCTCCAGGCCTGTTGCCACTGGACTGGCTCGGCCCCTCATCCACTCTTTCTCCTGCTGTTGTCTTCAGGAGCCCCTCTGCCTCCCCCTCAACATCTCATCCTACTCCCTCTCCCAGCTGCCAGTCTTGCGACACATTCCCCAGTCTTTCCCTCAGCTTCTTTCTGGACCTGCCTTTATGCTCCCCGAATGCCAGCTTCTTGGTCCCCAGCATGCTGGAGTGAATCCAGGCTGTCTGAATTCACAGCAAAACATGCTACTTTTGGGGTTACCATTTTGGAGAAAGTCATTGCTTCTAGGTGCCCCCTGACCTTTCATCATCTCACCAGGTGTTACGCGGACAGGGCTGTCTCCATATTTTCAAACCACCACTGCCTCTACCATCTTACCCACTCTGGTCTCACCCACCTGTCCTGACTTCCTCACTGGCCTGGCCCTCGTGGTGCTCTGCCTCCTTCACGAGCTTCCTCGTGCCCCTGGCCCACTCCCGCAGCTCAGTTCTGGATCCTTCACATCTCTCCTTCTAGCCCGTGGTCAGCCATCTCTTGGTGCACTGCATTCGTGTTCCTCTCAACCAGTCTCTCCTGCCCTGGCTGCCGGGCGCCGTCACGTGAGGTCCCTCACTCTCCTGGCCCGCTGGACCCCGCTTCCGCTCCATGCTCTCCACCTCCCATAGACTGCCCTCCCATCCTCCTGGTTTCAAGGTCTCTCCTGCTTTGATTCTCTACTGCAACATAGTAAAAAAAACAAAAAACAAAAACCTCATAAACCTGTCCTCGCTGACCTGTGAGATTCTTTCAGCTACACTGTGAGCCTCACACTGGATTCCATCATCTCCTCTGCTGTGTGCTCCCTTCTTGATCCTCACCCACTGCTCACCCCACTTCAACCCTCTTTGTGGCAGACACACCTGAATCCACAGGCTCTGCCCAGCATCCCATTCTCAGCCATGAGGACCAACACTGTATTTCTCCTCCAGGACCTCGGAAAATCGCTCCCCATAAACTTGCATGTTCCCATCAGGCCCTCATCAAGCACTCCTCTGCCACAGCTCTTGGGGCGTCTCGACCTGGTTCTCCTGCTTGCCCTTTCACCGCTACACTCGCACCTTTTTCTCACCTTCTTGCCCCTGCGTCTGCCAGCTCCGCTCCTGACACCCGCGCGCTCCATCCAGCCCTGCACAGAGCCCTGGCCCTGCTGTCCACCCTGCTCGCCCTCCCCGCTCTCAGTCATCTCTCCCCCAGACGCTGTCCTCCACGGGGCGTCCCATCCCCTGTCTGCACTTTGTTCGTGTGGACGTCCCACCCGGAGCTCTCTGCTCAGAGACATACAACCCAGCTTCCTTTTGCTTCCCACTCCCATTCTCAGCCCTGCTCCTCAGGCTTCCTGAGCCCAGGGAACACAACCATGGTGCCCCACTCTCCACCACAGAAGGTGAAACCTAAACCACCCCCTCTCAAGTCCTTTGTCGGCTACATCCATTTGCTCACTGTCTGCCTGGTCCTGGTCCTTTGCCTCCAAGTCTGCCAGTCTGGACTCTGATGCCTCCCTCTGCCACACCCAGGGGCTCTTCTGCTCACCCTTCACCTCTCTGCCCAGCTCTCCACCTGCCCTTCCCCCCAGTGATTCTCACCCGAGGATGCATGACCCCCAAGGCTGGCTTATCAGCAGCATCTCTGAGGAATGTTTTTGTGTTTTCTTTTTGGATGTTTTTGGGTTTGTTTTTGTTTGGAGCAGAGCACTGCTCACCCTCCGATGTTCTGATAGGCCTCCCTTGGGGTCCATGCCCCAGCCCCCCCGCGGGTGAAAACCACCCCCCCCCCACCCCGGGGAAGAATCACTGGTGTGGAAGGCCAGCCTGCCTCCCTGGGCTGCACTCTCCCCTTGCCAGCTCCTCAAAGATCCCAGCACTGCTCCCCTGACACTGGCCCGGCACTGTCCTCCTGGAACCACCTCGTTCCCTTGCACGTTAGCTCTCTGACACGTGACGTGCCCCAGACCCCCGTCTGCATTAGAGCACTTCTCTTGTTAAGCCACACCCCCTGCCAACACTCCTCTCCCCATCCCTCACCCTTTATGACTCTCAGGCATTGGGACAGTATCTTTGGTGCAAACCTGTCCTTCTTGGCACGTGCACCGTCCATTACCCCAGGTTACTCCTCTTCATTTCAGACCTGTGACACCGCCCCCCTGGGGAGCCTTGCCCCACCCCCCGCCAAGTCTACCTGTCCCTCTGTGTTTCCACTGAGCAGACCTTCCCCTTCCTCGCTTCCAGCAGTGACTCCCCTTTGTCCTCTCTGTGGACTCACTGGTCCTCCCGGTCCTCAGCCTGTAGTCATCACCTCCACACTGGGCGTGTCATCATTCCAGAAGCTCACGTAAACCACAGGATGTTCCCAGTATGTGAAGCTGGCTCATAAGCGCCCCCCTACCCCGCACCTTGATCCCAAACATCCCGCTCCCATGTTCAGCTCTGTCAAACCTGACCTGAACCCCAACCCAAACCCATTCCCTACCCACCCCTGATATCACCTCCCAGTCTGTCTCCTGACCCCATCCCCCAAAGATCTCATCCGTAGTACTGAAGAGCCTGGCCGAAAGCTCTACCCCAGCCACGACATTCCAGGCTGCAGCAGCCGCTGCTCCCGCCGCTGCTCCCGCCCACCGCGAGCCCCCCTTTCCTTCCACACCTCCCTCCACAATCCTCAGCCCGCACTGGCTGGCCCTGTAACTCTTAAGTCCTTCTGGGTGGCCTGTCTGCCACAATGCCTCTCTGCCACTTCCCTCTTCTCCTTACCCCTGCTGCTCTCCAGCCCGTGTCCCTTCCCCTGCCCTCTCTCTCCATCCTCCCTGGGTGCCTCCCATCACCTGGTCTGTCTCTGCCAGGTGACCCTCCTGTCCTGCCACATCAAGACCCCGTGTGGACGTTCCTTCCTGTGGCCTTTCCTCACGTGATCCACTCCTCCCCTTCCCCTCCCTGGCCCAGCGAGAGCGTCAGCCTCTCCTCTAGGCCCATCGTCTCCTCTCCGAGCTCCCTGATGCCTGTCGTCACTGCCCTGGGTCATCCCTTCTCCATAGGGGGTGCTCCCTCCTGGGACCTGCTCTGCCAGCTCACACGCCTTCCATCCCCTGCCCTGCCCACTTGTCTCCAGAACCACCCGCTGTCTCTCGTTCAGTCCTTCCGTGCCTCGGGCCACAGTTTTCCTTTAGGCTTCCTTTCCTTAGCCTGGCACTCTCTTCTTTTCTCGCTTCCCTTTTAATCCAGCCACTGCTCACAGGATTTACACCAGGCCCCTGCCTCCCCACCTCCTCCCCCCTCCTCCTCCATGGCTCCGCCCTCTCCTCCTTGGACCCTGGAATGCACCCCTACCCATTGCCTTGCCCTCCTCCTCCCTGATGACATGATTCGGATCTCCCCTTTGCCCTCTTTCCCTCTCAGCTGTGCTTTAAGACTCTTCTGGTTCTCCGTCCCATTCTGCCTGCCCCTCTGTTCCCCACATCCAGCCTCCTGATCTGAGCCCCCAACCCCAGTCTCCACCATCCTGCCCTCCACGCTCTCTTCCTTTGCCTCTCTGCCTCCCCCATTTTCTTCTCTGACTAGACCTATGGTTTGAAGGTCCCTGTATTCCCCCCCTGGTTCCTTGTGTGGAGTCTCTGCCACATTCTAGGCCTCGTCTACCCTTTAGAGGTCCCTTGTAAATACCAGAAGCACTGTTGATACCACTTTAGTTCCCAGCCGCTCCTCTGCCAGTTCTATCTGCTCCCCACCCGGGACCCCATCCCCTTGAGTCGCTCCTCCAGCCCCGAGGCTCCCTGCGCTGTTTCTGGGCAGGCTCCCTCGTCTCTCCCTGTGCAGAGCTGCCTGCTTCCTCCACGTGACCAGTCATCATGGCCCTGTCTCCAGCTGCTCCCAGGAGCCTTGGGTCTTCACCAAGACCAGGCCGTGGCATCTCACCTGGTCCTCTCTGCTCTGCTCCCGCCATGCGCCTTAGTACCGCACAGACCACTCTTTAGGAGTTGTGAGGTCAGCAGCTGTCCCCGCAGTCATGAGGTTTTCTCTCCGTCCTGTGCCTACTGTCCCTTGTCCCGTAGACTGCGTGCCCAGTGTGCTCCCTGCTCATCACCGCCTAGGATGCCGGTCTCTCTCTATCCAGACTGGGTGGGGATTGCACATTCCTTGCCCCATCCTCTGCCTTTTCCTTAGCTCTCTGAGAAGTACTCCGCTTCATCCACAGCATCCACCCTATCCGCTACCTGCTGCCAGTCCCATGGGGTCTTCCCTCTCTGCCCCTCCTCCGGAGGCATGCCCCTGCTGCTGACTGCCACGTCCTGGTCCAGACGGTGCTCCACTGCATCCATGCTCTCCGGAAACAGCCAGAAGGAGCCTGCATTTCCGGTCTGCCATTCTGGAACAGGTGGCTGCTTCTGGGCCCTCTCTGTTTCTTCTCACCTTGCCCATCTCCACCGCGCCACTGCCTCTAGCTGCTCGTCCTGCGCCGGCCGCATCCCCCCTCTCCCAGTGCCTCCCTCGCCTGGCCTGTGCTGTGCTCTTCCTCCTGCAGGGGCTTCCTCGTGCCCTGGGCCCACTTTGGGGGCAGGTTCTCCACACCCACTCGCTCCTAGCTCCCTGCCGTCCCTCTGGGCACAGTGTGTTCCCCGACGCTCTGAACAAGCCTCTCCTGCCGGGCGCCATCGCCTCACCTTCCTCACTGTCTGACCTGTCAGACCCTCTGTCCTCCACCACACTCTCCCACCAGCTGGAGACGACTCACCAAACCTCCTTCCTCTGGGCCCCATTTCCAGGTCTCTGCTGCTTTGCAGTTACTGCACACATGGCAAAGGAGCAGTCTTCCCTGAACATGTGACAGTCTCAGCTGCCACTGTGACCCCTCCAGCTGGACTCAGTCGTCTCCTCTGCTCTGTGTGCCCTCCTCAGTCCCCTCTCCGCTGCTGGCCCAGTTCAGTCGTCTCTGCCTCACTCACACTGTGACACACTGTGCTGAATCCACAGGCACCGCCCACCAACCCCCGCTCCAGATTCAGGCTGAGCTCACCACTCGGGGCCCACGACCCCACATCGTTGCTCCCTGTCCTAACCTTCAACGTCTCCATCCAGACCCTCATCGCGCCCTCTCCTGACACAGCTCTCGAGGCCCCTTGGCCTCTGATTCTCCTCCTTTTCCTTCCATCACAGCCCTCTGACCTTCACACCCTCCTGCGCCCACTCCTGCCGGCCCCTCTCCCTACATCTCCACACGCAGTCTGGACCTGCGCAGGGCCCTGGTCCGCTGTCCTGCCCTCCTCCTCCTCCCTCCGGGCAGTCCCTTCTCCCCCCACAAGCCCTCCTGCACTGGGCTCGCCTGCCTCTCCATGCCACACTCCGCATGCCCTCCTCCCGCCCGCATTTCATGGCTCTCAAGACTCTGACGGTGTCTTTGGTCCACTTCTCCTCTTTCTCAGTGCTTGTCATTTGTCCCTTTCAATAGCTCATCCGTCCTCGTTTCAGATCTGTGAACCCCCGCCCTTTTGGTGATCTTGTCCATCTGTCTTTCCTGCCCTTCAGGTGCTTCCCTTCCACCTTTCCTGCAGCAACCCTCCTTTTGTCCTCTCTGGGGAGACTCAGCATTCACACCCTCCCTCTTCCAGGGTTGGTGTAACCCCCACCACTGGACTTGTGATCAGCCTACAAGCTCAGTTGAAGTAGATGACACACCTAGATCCTGGAACTTGGCGCATGTCCCGACTCCCACCCCACTGATCTCATCTCTGCTCTCCTGTCTGACCCAGTCAACTTCTACCCCTACCCCAAACCCCAAACCCCAAGCCCTATCGCCCAGCTCCCACCCTGTCTCAGCTGGATCTGTAATAAGGAGCCTGGCCTAAAAGTTCCACCTTTGCTACAACATTTGAGGCTGTGAGAGTAGCCACTGCTCCCCGCCCACTGCTAGCCACCGCCCCCCGTCTCCACTCCTCTCCATGGCTCTGCCCCCACTGAACTTCCTTCCAGATGGCACCTCTGACATCTCTCTGGATTCTTTCCTGCCCTCCCTCTTCTCATTGTTCTCTTGGTGATAACCTGCCTGTCTCCTTCCTCCTCTCTCCCCTCCCCATCTGCCTCATGCACCTCCCATCACTCTCCATCATCTGTCGCTGGCAGGTGACCCTCCCTTGGTGGTGCACGGAGACCGCCACGTGGACACCCCCTCCTGTGACTGTTCCTCGTGTGATCCATTCCTTCCCTTTCCCTCTCTGGCCCTTCTCGAAGGGCCATGATCTCATCTCAATGTTCCTGATGCCCGTCAAGTTGCACTGGGTCGCCCCTTCTCCACAGAGGGTGCTCCCTCTCGTGACCTGCTCTCCTCGGTCTTTCCTTGCCCTCTATGCCTCATTCTTCTCCCTACGTCCTGGACTGTCCCTGGCCTGATCCTCCCACTGGCCCCAGCGACCATTTCCCTTTGGCTCCCTTTACCTCAGTCTTGCACTCTCTCTGCCTCCTCTCTCCTCCCTTTTAATGAAGCCATTGCCCACGGGACTTTACACCAGGCCCCCACTTCCCCATCTTGTCCCTCCGCTGCCTCCACTGCTTCCTCTCTCCTCCACTGGAACCAGGGTGCGTCCCTGCCCATTGCGTTGCTCTCCCTGATGACAGCTTCAGAGCCCCCTCTTGCCCTGTAGGCCACCATTCCCTCACAGCACCCATGTGCGTATCTTTCGACCCTCCAATTGCTTCTCATCCCTTTTGGCCTTGCCTGCTCTGTTGTTTGGCTCTAGGCAGCCAAAGCGGAGTCCCCCACCTCTCAAGCATCCCACCCACTGCGCTCTCCTCTTATGGCCCTTTCCTGCCCATGGTAATCCCTGCTTTCCCCTGATTCTCTGTGCAGTCTCTCTGCCACTTGCTAACGTCCACTCTTCAACAGCCAAGGGATAGCATGGACCCCGATTCTGTGATGGACGGCAAATGTTGGTGCCACCGTAGTTCCCACCCATCCCTATGCCATTACTGACCAACAGTGGGCTCAACCCGGTCCTTGCCAGTGTCCCTGAGGTTCTCTGCCAGGGTCTGTCTGATGGCGCCACGCTGCTCTGTCCTCTGTGTCAACTGTGGCCCTTTGCGCTTTGCTCTGAGGGACTTGGGTCTTCAAAGGCCCCAGCGATACATCTCAACTCTGCTCTGCTCCTGCTGTCTGGCATCAATACCGCACAAAAGCCTCCTGCCTCATGAGATCTATCAGAGCCCCGGACCGGGAGCCCCTCAGGCTGCCCTGATCTTCCTGGCAGTATCCCCTTTACCTGCGCGGAGCCCCAGCAAGTTCATGACATCCTTTCCCCTCTTCACTACCACCTGCTCCTTTCTATTTCCATCGATTGCCCGACCCAGCTCCTATCCTGAAGATAGCTTCCGCCGCTGCCCGAACTCCAGTGTCTCTCTCCAGGCCTGTTGCCACTGGACTGGCTCGGCCCCTCATCCACTCTTTCTCCTGCTGTTGTCTTCAGGAGCCCCTCTGCCTCCCCCTCAACATCTCATCCTACTCCCTCTCCCAGCTGCCAGTCTTGCGACACATTCCCCAGTCTTTCCCTCAGCTTCTTTCTGGACCTGCCTTTATGCTCCCCGAATGCCAGCTTCTTGGTCCCCAGCATGCTGGAGTGAATCCAGGCTGTCTGAATTCACAGCAAAACATGCTACTTTTGGGGTTACCATTTTGGAGAAAGTCATTGCTTCTAGGTGCCCCCTGACCTTTCATCATCTCACCAGGTGTTACGCGGACAGGGCTGTCTCCATATTTTCAAACCACCACTGCCTCTACCATCTTACCCACTCTGGTCTCACCCACCTGTCCTGACTTCCTCACTGGCCTGGCCCTCGTGGTGCTCTGCCTCCTTCACGAGCTTCCTCGTGCCCCTGGCCCACTCCCGCAGCTCAGTTCTGGATCCTTCACATCTCTCCTTCTAGCCCGTGGTCAGCCATCTCTTGGTGCACTGCATTCGTGTTCCTCTCAACCAGTCTCTCCTGCCCTGGCTGCCGGGCGCCGTCACGTGAGGTCCCTCACTCTCCTGGCCCGCTGGACCCCGCTTCCGCTCCATGCTCTCCACCTCCCATAGACTGCCCTCCCATCCTCCTGGTTTCAAGGTCTCTCCTGCTTTGATTCTCTACTGCAACATAGTAAAAAAAACAAAAAACAAAAACCTCATAAACCTGTCCTCGCTGACCTGTGAGATTCTTTCAGCTACACTGTGAGCCTCACACTGGATTCCATCATCTCCTCTGCTGTGTGCTCCCTTCTTGATCCTCACCCACTGCTCACCCCACTTCAACCCTCTTTGTGGCAGACACACCTGAATCCACAGGCTCTGCCCAGCATCCCATTCTCAGCCATGAGGACCAACACTGTATTTCTCCTCCAGGACCTCGGAAAATCGCTCCCCATAAACTTGCATGTTCCCATCAGGCCCTCATCAAGCACTCCTCTGCCACAGCTCTTGGGGCGTCTCGACCTGGTTCTCCTGCTTGCCCTTTCACCGCCACACTCGCACCTTTTTCTCACCTTCTTGCCCCTGCGTCTGCCAGCTCCGCTCCTGACACCCGCGCGCTCCATCCAGCCCTGCACAGAGCCCTGGCCCTGCTGTCCACCCTGCTCGCCCTCCCCGCTCTCAGTCATCTCTCCCCCAGACGCTGTCCTCCACGGGGCGTCCCATCCCCTGTCTGCACTTTGTTCGTGTGGACGTCCCACCCGGAGCTCTCTGCTCAGAGACATACAACCCAGCTTCCTTTTGCTTCCCACTCCCATTCTCAGCCCTGCTCCTCAGGCTTCCTGAGCCCAGGGAACACAACCATGGTGCCCCACTCTCCACCACAGAAGGTGAAACCTAAACCACCCCCTCTCAAGTCCTTTGTCGGCTACATCCATTTGCTCACTGTCTGCCTGGTCCTGGTCCTTTGCCTCCAAGTCTGCCAGTCTGGACTCTGATGCCTCCCTCTGCCACACCCAGGGGCTCTTCTGCTCACCCTTCACCTCTCTGCCCAGCTCTCCACCTGCCCTTCCCCCCAGTGATTCTCACCCGAGGATGCATGACCCCCAAGGCTGGCTTATCAGCAGCATCTCTGAGGAATGTTTTTGTGTTTTCTTTTTGGATGTTTTTGGGTTTGTTTTTGTTTGGAGCAGAGCACTGCTCACCCTCCGATGTTCTGATAGGCCTCCCTTGGGGTCCATGCCCCAGCCCCCCCGCGGGTGAAAACCACCCCCCCCCCCCACCCCGGGGAAGAATCACTGGTGTGGAAGGCCAGCCTGCCTCCCTGGGCTGCACTCTCCCCTTGCCAGCTCCTCAAAGATCCCAGCACTGCTCCCCTGACACTGGCCCGGCACTGTCCTCCTGGAACCACCTCGTTCCCTTGCACGTTAGCTCTCTGACACGTGACGTGCCCCAGACCCCCGTCTGCATTAGAGCACTTCTCTTGTTAAGCCACACCCCCTGCCAACACTCCTCTCCCCATCCCTCACCCTTTATGACTCTCAGGCATTGGGACAGTATCTTTGGTGCAAACCTGTCCTTCTTGGCACGTGCACCGTCCATTACCCCAGGTTACTCCTCTTCATTTCAGACCTGTGACACCGCCCCCCTGGGGAGCCTTGCCCCACCCCCCGCCAAGTCTACCTGTCCCTCTGTGTTTCCACTGAGCAGACCTTCCCCTTCCTCGCTTCCAGCAGTGACTCCCCTTTGTCCTCTCTGTGGACTCACTGGTCCTCCCGGTCCTCAGCCTGTAGTCATCACCTCCACACTGGGCGTGTCATCATTCCAGAAGCTCACGTAAACCACAGGATGTTCCCAGTATGTGAAGCTGGCTCATAAGCGCCCCCCTACCCCGCACCTTGATCCCAAACATCCCGCTCCCATGTTCAGCTCTGTCAAACCTGACCTGAACCCCAACCCAAACCCATTCCCTACCCACCCCTGATATCACCTCCCAGTCTGTCTCCTGACCCCATCCCCCAAAGATCTCATCTGTAGTACTGAAGAGCCTGGCCGAAAGCTCTACCCCAGCCACGACATTCCAGGCTGCAGCAGCCGCTGCTCCCGCCGCTGCTCCCGCCCACCGCGAGCCCCCCTTTCCTTCCACACCTCCCTCCACAATCCTCAGCCCGCACTGGCTGGCCCTGTAACTCTTAAGTCCTTCTGGGTGGCCTGTCTGCCACAATGCCTCTCTGCCACTTCCCTCTTCTCCTTACCCCTGCTGCTCTCCAGCCCGTGTCCCTTCCCCTGCCCTCTCTCTCCATCCTCCCTGGGTGCCTCCCATCACCTGGTCTGTCTCTGCCAGGTGACCCTCCTGTCCTGCCACATCAAGACCCCGTGTGGACGTTCCTTCCCTGTGGCCTTTCCTCACGTGATCCACTCCTCCCCTTCCCCTCCCTGGCCCAGCGAGAGCGTCAGCCTCTCCTCTAGGCCCATCGTCTCCTCTCCGAGCTCCCTGATGCCTGTCGTCACTGCCCTGGGTCATCCCTTCTCCATAGGGGGTGCTCCCTCCTGGGACCTGCTCTGCCAGCTCACACGCCTTCCATCCCCTGCCCTGCCCACTTGTCTCCAGAACCACCCGCTGTCTCTCGTTCAGTCCTTCCGTGCCTCGGGCCACAGTTTTCCTTTAGGCTTCCTTTCCTTAGCCTGGCACTCTCTTCTTTTCTCGCTTCCCTTTTAATCCAGCCACTGCTCACAGGATTTACACCAGGCCCCTGCCTCCCCACCTCCTCCCCCCTCCTCCTCCATGGCTCCGCCCTCTCCTCCTTGGACCCTGGAATGCACCCCTACCCATTGCCTTGCCCTCCTCCTCCCTGATGACATGATTCGGATCTCCCCTTTGCCCTCTTTCCCTCTCAGCTGTGCTTTAAGACTCTTCTGGTTCTCCGTCCCATTCTGCCTGCCCCTCTGTTCCCCACATCCAGCCTCCTGATCTGAGCCCCCAACCCCAGTCTCCACCATCCTGCCCTCCACGCTCTCTTCCTTTGCCTCTCTGCCTCCCCCATTTTCTTCTCTGACTAGACCTATGGTTTGAAGGTCCCTGTATTTCCCCCCTGGTTCCTTGTGTGGAGTCTCTGCCACATTCTAGGCCTCGTCTACCCTTTAGAGGTCCCTTGTAAATACCAGAAGCACTGTTGATACCACTTTAGTTCCCAGCCGCTCCTCTGCCAATTCTATCTGCTCCCCACCCGGGACCCCATCCCCTTGAGTCGCTCCTCCAGCCCCGAGGCTCCCTGCGCTGTTTCTGGGCAGGCTCCCTCGTCTCTCCCTGTGCAGAGCTGCCTGCTTCCTCCACGTGACCAGTCATCATGGCCCTGTCTCCAGCTGCTCCCAGGAGCCTTGGGTCTTCACCAAGACCAGGCCGTGGCATCTCACCTGGTCCTCTCTGCTCTGCTCCCGCCATGCGCCTTAGTACCGCACAGACCACTCTTTAGGAGTTGTGAGGTCAGCAGCTGTCCCCGCAGTCATGAGGTTTTCTCTCCGTCCTGTGCCTACTGTCCCTTGTCCCGTAGACTGCGTGCCCAGTGTGCTCCCTGCTCATCACCGCCTAGGATGCCGGTCTCTCTCTATCCAGACTGGGTGGGGATTGCACATTCCTTGCCCCATCCTCTGCCTTTTCCTTAGCTCTCTGAGAAGTACTCCGCTTCATCCACAGCATCCACCCTATCCGCTACCTGCTGCCAGTCCCATGGGGTCTTCCCTCTCTGCCCCTCCTCCGGAGGCATGCCCCTGCTGCTGACTGCCACGTCCTGGTCCAGACGGTGCTCCACTGCATCCATGCTCTCCGGAAACAGCCAGAAGGAGCCTGCATTTCCGGTCTGCCATTCTGGAACAGGTGGCTGCTTCTGGGCCCTCTCTGTTTCTTCTCACCTTGCCCATCTCCACCGCGCCACTGCCTCTAGCTGCTCGTCCTGCGCCGGCCGCATCCCCCCTCTCCCAGTGCCTCCCTCGCCTGGCCTGCGCTGTGCTCTTCCTCCTGCAGGGGCTTCCTCGTGCCCTGGGCCCACTTTGGGGGCAGGTTCTCCACACCCACTCGCTCCTAGCTCCCTGCCGTCCCTCTGGGCACAGTGTGTTCCCCGACGCTCTGAACAAGCCTCTCCTGCCGGGCGCCATCGCCTCACCTTCCTCACTGTCTGACCTGTCAGACCCTCTGTCCTCCACCACACTCTCCCACCAGCTGGAGACGACTCACCAAACCTCCTTCCTCTGGGCCCCATTTCCAGGTCTCTGCTGCTTTGCAGTTACTGCACACATGGCAAAGGAGCAGTCTTCCCTGAACATGTGACAGTCTCAGCTGCCACTGTGACCCCTCCAGCTGGACTCAGTCGTCTCCTCTGCTCTGTGTGCCCTCCTCAGTCCCCTCTCCGCTGCTGGCCCAGTTCAGTCGTCTCTGCCTCACTCACACTGTGACACACTGTGCTGAATCCACAGGCACCGCCCACCAACCCCCGCTCCAGATTCAGGCTGAGCTCACCACTCGGGGCCCACGACCCCACATCGTTGCTCCCTGTCCTAACCTTCAACGTCTCCATCCAGACCCTCATCGCGCCCTCTCCTGACACAGCTCTCGAGGCCCCTTGGCCTCTGATTCTCCTCCTTTTCCTTCCATCACAGCCCTCTGACCTTCACACCCTCCTGCGCCCATTCCTGCCGGCCCCTCTCCCTACATCTCCACACGCAGTCTGGACCTGCGCAGGGCCCTGGTCCGCTGTCCTGCCCTCCTCCTCCTCCCTCCGGGCAGTCCCTTCTCCCCCCACAAGCCCTCCTGCACTGGGCTCGCCTGCCTCTCCATGCCACACTCCGCATGCCCTCCTCCCGCCCGCATTTCATGGCTCTCAAGACTCTGACGGTGTCTTTGGTCCACTTCTCCTCTTTCTCAGTGCTTGTCATTTGTCCCTTTCAATAGCTCATCCGTCCTCGTTTCAGATCTGTGAACCCCCGCCCTTTTGGTGATCTTGTCCATCTGTCTTTCCTGCCCTTCAGGTGCTTCCCTTCCACCTTTCCTGCAGCAACCCTCCTTTTGTCCTCTCTGGGGAGACTCAGCATTCACACCCTCCCTCTTCCAGGGTTGGTGTAACCCCCACCACTGGACTTGTGATCAGCCTACAAGCTCAGTTGAAGTAGATGACACACCTAGATCCTGGAACTTGGCGCATGTCCCGACTCCCACCCCACTGATCTCATCTCTGCTCTCCTGTCTGACCCAGTCAACTTCTACCCCTACCCCAAACCCCAAACCCCAAGCCCTATCGCCCAGCTCCCACCCTGTCTCAGCTGGATCTGTAATAAGGAGCCTGGCCTAAAAGTTCCACCTTTGCTACAACATTTGAGGCTGTGAGAGTAGCCACTGCTCCCCGCCCACTGCTAGCCACCGCCCCCCGTCTCCACTCCTCTCCATGGCTCTGCCCCCACTGAACTTCCTTCCAGATGGCACCTCTGACATCTCTCTGGATTCTTTCCTGCCCTCCCTCTTCTCATTGTTCTCTTGGTGATAACCTGCCTGTCTCCTTCCTCCTCTCTCCCCTCCCCATCTGCCTCATGCACCTCCCATCACTCTCCATCATCTGTCGCTGGCAGGTGACCCTCCCTTGGTGGTGCACGGAGACCGCCACGTGGACACCCCCTCCTGTGACTGTTCCTCGTGTGATCCATTCCTTCCCTTTCCCTCTCTGGCCCTTCTCGAAGGGCCATGATCTCATCTCAATGTTCCTGATGCCCGTCAAGTTGCACTGGGTCGCCCCTTCTCCACAGAGGGTGCTCCCTCTCGTGACCTGCTCTCCTCGGTCTTTCCTTGCCCTCTATGCCTCATTCTTCTCCCTACGTCCTGGACTGTCCCTGGCCTGATCCTCCCACTGGCCCCAGCGACCATTTCCCTTTGGCTCCCTTTACCTCAGTCTTGCACTCTCTCTGCCTCCTCTCTCCTCCCTTTTAATGAAGCCATTGCCCACGGGACTTTACACCAGGCCCCCACTTCCCCATCTTGTCCCTCCGCTGCCTCCACTGCTTCCTCTCTCCTCCACTGGAACCAGGGTGCGTCCCTGCCCATTGCGTTGCTCTCCCTGATGACAGCTTCAGAGCCCCCTCTTGCCCTGTAGGCCACCATTCCCTCACAGCACCCATGTGCGTATCTTTCGACCCTCCAATTGCTTCTCATCCCTTTTGGCCTTGCCTGCTCTGTTGTTTGGCTCTAGGCAGCCAAAGCGGAGTCCCCCACCTCTCAAGCATCCCACCCACTGCGCTCTCCTCTTATGGCCCTTTCCTGCCCATGGTAATCCCTGCTTTCCCCTGATTCTCTGTGCAGTCTCTCTGCCACTTGCTAACGTCCACTCTTCAACAGCCAAGGGATAGCATGGACCCCGATTCTGTGATGGACGGCAAATGTTGGTGCCACCGTAGTTCCCACCCATCCCTATGCCATTACTGACCAACAGTGGGCTCAACCCGGTCCTTGCCAGTGTCCCTGAGGTTCTCTGCCAGGGTCTGTCTGATGGCGCCACGCTGCTCTGTCCTCTGTGTCAACTGTGGCCCTTTGTGCTTTGCTCTGAGGGACTTGGGTCTTCAAAGGCCCCAGCGATACATCTCAACTCTGCTCTGCTCCTGCTGTCTGGCATCAATACCGCACAAAAGCCTCCTGCCTCATGAGATCTATCAGAGCCCCGGACCGGGAGCCCCTCAGGCTGCCCTGATCTTCCTGGCAGTATCCCCTTTACCTGCGCGGAGCCCCAGCAAGTTCATGACATCCTTTCCCCTCTTCACTACCACCTGCTCCTTTCTATTTCCATCGATTCGCCCGACCCAGCTCCTATCCTGAAGATAGCTTCCGCCGCTACCCGAACTCCAGTGTCTCTCTCCAGGCCTGTTGCCACTGGACTGGCTCGGCCCCTCATCCACTCTTTCTCCTGCTGTTGTCTTCAGGAGCCCCTCTGCCTCCCCCTCAACATCTCATCCTACTCCCTCTCCCAGCTGCCAGTCTTGCGACACATTCCCCAGTCTTTCCCTCAGCTTCTTTCTGGACCTGCCTTTATGCTCCCCGAATGCCAGCTTCTTGGTCCCCAGCATGCTGGAGTGAATCCAGGCTGTCTGAATTCACAGCAAAACATGCTACTTTTGGGGTTACCATTTTGGAGAAAGTCATTGCTTCTAGGTGCCCCCTGACCTTTCATCATCTCACCAGGTGTTACGCGGACAGGGCTGTCTCCATATTTTCAAACCACCACTGCCTCTACCATCTTACCCACTCTGGTCTCACCCACCTGTCCTGACTTCCTCACTGGCCTGGCCCTCGTGGTGCTCTGCCTCCTTCACGAGCTTCCTCGTGCCCCTGGCCCACTCCCGCAGCTCAGTTCTGGATCCTTCACATCTCTCCTTCTAGCCCGTGGTCAGCCATCTCTTGGTGCACTGCATTCGTGTTCCTCTCAACCAGTCTCTCCTGCCCTGGCTGCCGGGCGCCGTCACGTGAGGTCCCTCACTCTCCTGGCCCGCTGGACCCCGCTTCCGCTCCATGCTCTCCACCTCCCATAGACTGCCCTCCCATCCTCCTGGTTTCAAGGTCTCTCCTGCTTTGATTCTCTACTGCAACATAGTAAAAAAAACAAAAAACAAAAACCTCATAAACCTGTCCTCGCTGACCTGTGAGATTCTTTCAGCTACACTGTGAGCCTCACACTGGATTCCATCATCTCCTCTGCTGTGTGCTCCCTTCTTGATCCTCACCCACTGCTCACCCCACTTCAACCCTCTTTGTGGCAGACACACCTGAATCCACAGGCTCTGCCCAGCATCCCATTCTCAGCCATGAGGACCAACACTGTATTTCTCCTCCAGGACCTCGGAAAATCGCTCCCCATAAACTTGCATGTTCCCATCAGGCCCTCATCAAGCACTCCTCTGCCACAGCTCTTGGGGCGTCTCGACCTGGTTCTCCTGCTTGCCCTTTCACCGCCACACTCGCACCTTTTTCTCACCTTCTTGCCCCTGCGTCTGCCAGCTCCGCTCCTGACACCCGCGCGCTCCATCCAGCCCTGCACAGAGCCCTGGCCCTGCTGTCCACCCTGCTCGCCCTCCCCGCTCTCAGTCATCTCTCCCCCAGACGCTGTCCTCCACGGGGCGTCCCATCCCCTGTCTGCACTTTGTTCGTGTGGACGTCCCACCCGGAGCTCTCTGCTCAGAGACATACAACCCAGCTTCCTTTTGCTTCCCACTCCCATTCTCAGCCCTGCTCCTCAGGCTTCCTGAGCCCAGGGAACACAACCATGGTGCCCCACTCTCCACCACAGAAGGTGAAACCTAAACCACCCCCTCTCAAGTCCTTTGTCGGCTACATCCATTTGCTCACTGTCTGCCTGGTCCTGGTCCTTTGCCTCCAAGTCTGCCAGTCTGGACTCTGATGCCTCCCTCTGCCACACCCAGGGGCTCTTCTGCTCACCCTTCACCTCTCTGCCCAGCTCTCCACCTGCCCTTCCCCCCAGTGATTCTCACCCGAGGATGCATGACCCCCAAGGCTGGCTTATCAGCAGCATCTCTGAGGAATGTTTTTGTGTTTTCTTTTTGGATGTTTTTGGGTTTGTTTTTGTTTGGAGCAGAGCACTGCTCACCCTCCGATGTTCTGATAGGCCTCCCTTGGGGTCCATGCCCCAGCCCCCCCGCGGGTGAAAACCACCCCCCCCCCACCCCGGGGAAGAATCACTGGTGTGGAAGGCCAGCCTGCCTCCCTGGGCTGCACTCTCCCCTTGCCAGCTCCTCAAAGATCCCAGCACTGCTCCCCTGACACTGGCCCGGCACTGTCCTCCTGGAACCACCTCGTTCCCTTGCACGTTAGCTCTCTGACACGTGACGTGCCCCAGACCCCCGTCTGCATTAGAGCACTTCTCTTGTTAAGCCACACCCCCTGCCAACACTCCTCTCCCCATCCCTCACCCTTTATGACTCTCAGGCATTGGGACAGTATCTTTGGTGCAAACCTGTCCTTCTTGGCACGTGCACCGTCCATTACCCCAGGTTACTCCTCTTCATTTCAGACCTGTGACACCGCCCCCCTGGGGAGCCTTGCCCCACCCCCCGCCAAGTCTACCTGTCCCTCTGTGTTTCCACTGAGCAGACCTTCCCCTTCCTCGCTTCCAGCAGTGACTCCCCTTTGTCCTCTCTGTGGACTCACTGGTCCTCCCGGTCCTCAGCCTGTAGTCATCACCTCCACACTGGGCGTGTCATCATTCCAGAAGCTCACGTAAACCACAGGATGTTCCCAGTATGTGAAGCTGGCTCATAAGCGCCCCCCTACCCCGCACCTTGATCCCAAACATCCCGCTCCCATGTTCAGCTCTGTCAAACCTGACCTGAACCCCAACCCAAACCCATTCCCTACCCACCCCTGATATCACCTCCCAGTCTGTCTCCTGACCCCATCCCCCAAAGATCTCATCCGTAGTACTGAAGAGCCTGGCCGAAAGCTCTACCCCAGCCACGACATTCCAGGCTGCAGCAGCCGCTGCTCCCGCCGCTGCTCCCGCCCACCGCGAGCCCCCCTTTCCTTCCACACCTCCCTCCACAATCCTCAGCCCGCACTGGCTGGCCCTGTAACTCTTAAGTCCTTCTGGGTGGCCTGTCTGCCACAATGCCTCTCTGCCACTTCCCTCTTCTCCTTACCCCTGCTGCTCTCCAGCCCGTGTCCCTTCCCCTGCCCTCTCTCTCCATCCTCCCTGGGTGCCTCCCATCACCTGGTCTGTCTCTGCCAGGTGACCCTCCTGTCCTGCCACATCAAGACCCCGTGTGGACGTTCCTTCCCTGTGGCCTTTCCTCACGTGATCCACTCCTCCCCTTCCCCTCCCTGGCCCAGCGAGAGCGTCAGCCTCTCCTCTAGGCCCATCGTCTCCTCTCCGAGCTCCCTGATGCCTGTCGTCACTGCCCTGGGTCATCCCTTCTCCATAGGGGGTGCTCCCTCCTGGGACCTGCTCTGCCAGCTCACACGCCTTCCATCCCCTGCCCTGCCCACTTGTCTCCAGAACCACCCGCTGTCTCTCGTTCAGTCCTTCCGTGCCTCGGGCCACAGTTTTCCTTTAGGCTTCCTTTCCTTAGCCTGGCACTCTCTTCTTTTCTCGCTTCCCTTTTAATCCAGCCACTGCTCACAGGATTTACACCAGGCCCCTGCCTCCCCACCTCCTCCCCCCTCCTCCTCCATGGCTCCGCCCTCTCCTCCTTGGACCCTGGAATGCACCCCTACCCATTGCCTTGCCCTCCTCCTCCCTGATGACATGATTCGGATCTCCCCTTTGCCCTCTTTCCCTCTCAGCTGTGCTTTAAGACTCTTCTGGTTCTCCGTCCCATTCTGCCTGCCCCTCTGTTCCCCACATCCAGCCTCCTGATCTGAGCCCCCAACCCCAGTCTCCACCATCCTGCCCTCCACGCTCTCTTCCTTTGCCTCTCTGCCTCCCCCATTTTCTTCTCTGACTAGACCTATGGTTTGAAGGTCCCTGTATTCCCCCCCTGGTTCCTTGTGTGGAGTCTCTGCCACATTCTAGGCCTCGTCTACCCTTTAGAGGTCCCTTGTAAATACCAGAAGCACTGTTGATACCACTTTAGTTCCCAGCCGCTCCTCTGCCAATTCTATCTGCTCCCCACCCGGGACCCCATCCCCTTGAGTCGCTCCTCCAGCCCCGAGGCTCCCTGCGCTGTTTCTGGGCAGGCTCCCTCGTCTCTCCCTGTGCAGAGCTGCCTGCTTCCTCCACGTAACCAGTCATCATGGCCCTGTCTCCAGCTGCTCCCAGGAGCCTTGGGTCTTCACCAAGACCAGGCCGTGGCATCTCACCTGGTCCTCTCTGCTCTGCTCCCGCCATGCGCCTTAGTACCGCACAGACCACTCTTTAGGAGTTGTGAGGTCAGCAGCTGTCCCCGCAGTCATGAGGTTTTCTCTCCGTCCTGTGCCTACTGTCCCTTGTCCCGTAGACTGCGTGCCCAGTGTGCTCCCTGCTCATCACCGCCTAGGATGCCGGTCTCTCTCTATCCAGACTGGGTGGGGATTGCACATTCCTTGCCCCATCCTCTGCCTTTTCCTTAGCTCTCTGAGAAGTACTCCGCTTCATCCACAGCATCCACCCTATCCGCTACCTGCTGCCAGTCCCATGGGGTCTTCCCTCTCTGCCCCTCCTCCGGAGGCATGCCCCTGCTGCTGACTGCCACGTCCTGGTCCAGACGGTGCTCCACTGCATCCATGCTCTCCGGAAACAGCCAGAAGGAGCCTGCATTTCCGGTCTGTCATTCTGGAACAGGTGGCTGCTTCTGGGCCCTCTCTGTTTCTTCTCACCTTGCCCATCTCCACCGCGCCACTGCCTCTAGCTGCTCGTCCTGCGCCGGCTGCATCCCCCCTCTCCCAGTGCCTCCCTCGCCTGGCCTGCGCTGTGCTCTTCCTCCTGCAGGGGCTTCCTCGTGCCCTGGGCCCACTTTGGGGGCAGGTTCTCCACACCCACTCGCTCCTAGCTCCCTGCCGTCCCTCTGGGCACAGTGTGTTCCCCGACGCTCTGAACAAGCCTCTCCTGCCGGGCGCCATCGCCTCACCTTCCTCACTGTCTGACCTGTCAGACCCTCTGTCCTCCACCACACTCTCCCACCAGCTGGAGACGACTCACCAAACCTCCTTCCTCTGGGCCCCATTTCCAGGTCTCTGCTGCTTTGCAGTTACTGCACACATGGCAAAGGAGCAGTCTTCCCTGAACATGTGACAGTCTCAGCTGCCACTGTGACCCCTCCAGCTGGACTCAGTCGTCTCCTCTGCTCTGTGTGCCCTCCTCAGTCCCCTCTCCGCTGCTGGCCCAGTTCAGTCGTCTCTGCCTCACTCACACTGTGACACACTGTGCTGAATCCACAGGCACCGCCCACCAACCCCCGCTCCAGATTCAGGCTGAGCTCACCACTCGGGGCCCACGACCCCACATCGTTGCTCCCTGTCCTAACCTTCAACGTCTCCATCCAGACCCTCATCGCGCCCTCTCCTGACACAGCTCTCGAGGCCCCTTGGCCTCTGATTCTCCTCCTTTTCCTTCCATCACAGCCCTCTGACCTTCACACCCTCCTGCGCCCACTCCTGCCGGCCCCTCTCCCTACATCTCCACACGCAGTCTGGACCTGCGCAGGGCCCTGGTCCGCTGTCCTGCCCTCCTCCTCCTCCCTCCGGGCAGTCCCTTCTCCCCCCACAAGCCCTCCTGCACTGGGCTCGCCTGCCTCTCCATGCCACACTCCGCATGCCCTCCTCCCGCCCGCATTTCATGGCTCTCAAGACTCTGACGGTGTCTTTGGTCCACTTCTCCTCTTTCTCAGTGCTTGTCATTTGTCCCTTTCAATAGCTCATCCGTCCTCGTTTCAGATCTGTGAACCCCCGCCCTTTTGGTGATCTTGTCCATCTGTCTTTCCTGCCCTTCAGGTGCTTCCCTTCCACCTTTCCTGCAGCAACCCTCCTTTTGTCCTCTCTGGGGAGACTCAGCATTCACACCCTCCCTCTTCCAGGGTTGGTGTAACCCCCACCACTGGACTTGTGATCAGCCTACAAGCTCAGTTGAAGTAGATGACACACCTAGATCCTGGAACTTGGCGCATGTCCCGACTCCCACCCCACTGATCTCATCTCTGCTCTCCTGTCTGACCCAGTCAACTTCTACCCCTACCCCAAACCCCAAACCCCAAGCCCTATCGCCCAGCTCCCACCCTGTCTCAGCTGGATCTGTAATAAGGAGCCTGGCCTAAAAGTTCCACCTTTGCTACAACATTTGAGGCTGTGAGAGTAGCCACTGCTCCCCGCCCACTGCTAGCCACCGCCCCCCGTCTCCACTCCTCTCCATGGCTCTGCCCCCACTGAACTTCCTTCCAGATGGCACCTCTGACATCTCTCTGGATTCTTTCCTGCCCTCCCTCTTCTCATTGTTCTCTTGGTGATAACCTGCCTGTCTCCTTCCTCCTCTCTCCCCTCCCCATCTGCCTCATGCACCTCCCATCACTCTCCATCATCTGTCGCTGGCAGGTGACCCTCCCTTGGTGGTGCACGGAGACCGCCACGTGGACACCCCCTCCTGTGACTGTTCCTCGTGTGATCCATTCCTTCCCTTTCCCTCTCTGGCCCTTCTCGAAGGGCCATGATCTCATCTCAATGTTCCTGATGCCCGTCAAGTTGCACTGGGTCGCCCCTTCTCCACAGAGGGTGCTCCCTCTCGTGACCTGCTCTCCTCGGTCTTTCCTTGCCCTCTATGCCTCATTCTTCTCCCTACGTCCTGGACTGTCCCTGGCCTGATCCTCCCACTGGCCCCAGCGACCATTTCCCTTTGGCTCCCTTTACCTCAGTCTTGCACTCTCTCTGCCTCCTCTCTCCTCCCTTTTAATGAAGCCATTGCCCACGGGACTTTACACCAGGCCCCCACTTCCCCATCTTGTCCCTCCGCTGCCTCCACTGCTTCCTCTCTCCTCCACTGGAACCAGGGTGCGTCCCTGCCCATTGCGTTGCTCTCCCTGATGACAGCTTCAGAGCCCCCTCTTGCCCTGTAGGCCACCATTCCCTCACAGCACCCATGTGCGTATCTTTCGACCCTCCAATTGCTTCTCATCCCTTTTGGCCTTGCCTGCTCTGTTGTTTGGCTCTAGGCAGCCAAAGCGGAGTCCCTCACCTCTCAAGCATCCCACCCACTGCGCTCTCCTCTTATGGCCCTTTCCTGCCCATGGTAATCCCTGCTTTCCCCTGATTCTCTGTGCAGTCTCTCTGCCACTTGCTAACGTCCACTCTTCAACAGCCAAGGGATAGCATGGACCCCGATTCTGTGATGGACGGCAAATGTTGGTGCCACCGTAGTTCCCACCCATCCCTATGCCATTACTGACCAACAGTGGGCTCAACCCGGTCCTTGCCAGTGTCCCTGAGGTTCTCTGCCAGGGTCTGTCTGATGGCGCCACGCTGCTCTGTCCTCTGTGTCAACTGTGGCCCTTTGCGCTTTGCTCTGAGGGACTTGGGTCTTCAAAGGCCCCAGCGATACATCTCAACTCTGCTCTGCTCCTGCTGTCTGGCATCAATACCGCACAAAAGCCTCCTGCCTCATGAGATCTATCAGAGCCCCGGACCGGGAGCCCCTCAGGCTGCCCTGATCTTCCTGGCAGTATCCCCTTTACCTGCGCGGAGCCCCAGCAAGTTCATGACATCCTTTCCCCTCTTCACTACCACCTGCTCCTTTCTATTTCCATCGATTCGCCCGACCCAGCTCCTATCCTGAAGATAGCTTCCGCCGCTGCCCGAACTCCAGTGTCTCTCTCCAGGCCTGTTGCCACTGGACTGGCTCGGCCCCTCATCCACTCTTTCTCCTGCTGTTGTCTTCAGGAGCCCCTCTGCCTCCCCCTCAACATCTCATCCTACTCCCTCTCCCAGCTGCCAGTCTTGCGACACATTCCCCAGTCTTTCCCTCAGCTTCTTTCTGGACCTGCCTTTATGCTCCCCGAATGCCAGCTTCTTGGTCCCCAGCATGCTGGAGTGAATCCAGGCTGTCTGAATTCACAGCAAAACATGCTACTTTTGGGGTTACCATTTTGGAGAAAGTCATTGCTTCTAGGTGCCCCCTGACCTTTCATCATCTCACCAGGTGTTACGCGGACAGGGCTGTCTCCATATTTTCAAACCACCACTGCCTCTACCATCTTACCCACTCTGGTCTCACCCACCTGTCCTGACTTCCTCACTGGCCTGGCCCTCGTGGTGCTCTGCCTCCTTCACGAGCTTCCTCGTGCCCCTGGCCCACTCCCGCAGCTCAGTTCTGGATCCTTCACATCTCTCCTTCTAGCCCGTGGTCAGCCATCTCTTGGTGCACTGCATTCGTGTTCCTCTCAACCAGTCTCTCCTGCCCTGGCTGCCGGGCGCCGTCACGTGAGGTCCCTCACTCTCCTGGCCCGCTGGACCCCGCTTCCGCTCCATGCTCTCCACCTCCCATAGACTGCCCTCCCATCCTCCTGGTTTCAAGGTCTCTCCTGCTTTGATTCTCTACTGCAACATAGTAAAAAAAACAAAAAACAAAAACCTCATAAACCTGTCCTCGCTGACCTGTGAGATTCTTTCAGCTACACTGTGAGCCTCACACTGGATTCCATCATCTCCTCTGCTGTGTGCTCCCTTCTTGATCCTCACCCACTGCTCACCCCACTTCAACCCTCTTTGTGGCAGACACACCTGAATCCACAGGCTCTGCCCAGCATCCCATTCTCAGCCATGAGGACCAACACTGTATTTCTCCTCCAGGACCTCGGAAAATCGCTCCCCATAAACTTGCATGTTCCCATCAGGCCCTCATCAAGCACTCCTCTGCCACAGCTCTTGGGGCGTCTCGACCTGGTTCTCCTGCTTGCCCTTTCACCGCCACACTCGCACCTTTTTCTCACCTTCTTGCCCCTGCGTCTGCCAGCTCCGCTCCTGACACCCGCGCGCTCCATCCAGCCCTGCACAGAGCCCTGGCCCTGCTGTCCACCCTGCTCGCCCTCCCCGCTCTCAGTCATCTCTCCCCCAGACGCTGTCCTCCACGGGGCGTCCCATCCCCTGTCTGCACTTTGTTCGTGTGGACGTCCCACCCGGAGCTCTCTGCTCAGAGACATACAACCCAGCTTCCTTTTGCTTCCCACTCCCATTCTCAGCCCTGCTCCTCAGGCTTCCTGAGCCCAGGGAACACAACCATGGTGCCCCACTCTCCACCACAGAAGGTGAAACCTAAACCACCCCCTCTCAAGTCCTTTGTCGGCTACATCCATTTGCTCACTGTCTGCCTGGTCCTGGTCCTTTGCCTCCAAGTCTGCCAGTCTGGACTCTGATGCCTCCCTCTGCCACACCCAGGGGCTCTTCTGCTCACCCTTCACCTCTCTGCCCAGCTCTCCACCTGCCCTTCCCCCCAGTGATTCTCACCCGAGGATGCATGACCCCCAAGGCTGGCTTATCAGCAGCATCTCTGAGGAATGTTTTTGTGTTTTCTTTTTGGATGTTTTTGGGTTTGTTTTTGTTTGGAGCAGAGCACTGCTCACCCTCCGATGTTCTGATAGGCCTCCCTTGGGGTCCATGCCCCAGCCCCCCCGCGGGTGAAAACCACCCCCCCCCCACCCCGGGGAAGAATCACTGGTGTGGAAGGCCAGCCTGCCTCCCTGGGCTGCACTCTCCCCTTGCCAGCTCCTCAAAGATCCCAGCACTGCTCCCCTGACACTGGCCCGGCACTGTCCTCCTGGAACCACCTCGTTCCCTTGCACGTTAGCTCTCTGACACGTGACGTGCCCCAGACCCCCGTCTGCATTAGAGCACTTCTCTTGTTAAGCCACACCCCCTGCCAACACTCCTCTCCCCATCCCTCACCCTTTATGACTCTCAGGCATTGGGACAGTATCTTTGGTGCAAACCTGTCCTTCTTGGCACGTGCACCGTCCATTACCCCAGGTTACTCCTCTTCATTTCAGACCTGTGACACCGCCCCCCTGGGGAGCCTTGCCCCACCCCCCGCCAAGTCTACCTGTCCCTCTGTGTTTCCACTGAGCAGACCTTCCCCTTCCTCGCTTCCAGCAGTGACTCCCCTTTGTCCTCTCTGTGGACTTACTGGTCCTCCCGGTCCTCAGCCTGTAGTCATCACCTCCACACTGGGCGTGTCATCATTCCAGAAGCTCACGTAAACCACAGGATGTTCCCAGTATGTGAAGCTGGCTCATAAGCGCCCCCCTACCCCGCACCTTGATCCCAAACATCCCGCTCCCATGTTCAGCTCTGTCAAACCTGACCTGAACCCCAACCCAAACCCATTCCCTACCCACCCCTGATATCACCTCCCAGTCTGTCTCCTGACCCCATCCCCCAAAGATCTCATCCGTAGTACTGAAGAGCCTGGCCGAAAGCTCTACCCCAGCCACGACATTCCAGGCTGCAGCAGCCGCTGCTCCCGCCGCTGCTCCCGCCCACCGCGAGCCCCCCTTTCCTTCCACACCTCCCTCCACAATCCTCAGCCCGCACTGGCTGGCCCTGTAACTCTTAAGTCCTTCTGGGTGGCCTGTCTGCCACAATGCCTCTCTGCCACTTCCCTCTTCTCCTTACCCCTGCTGCTCTCCAGCCCGTGTCCCTTCCCCTGCCCTCTCTCTCCATCCTCCCTGGGTGCCTCCCATCACCTGGTCTGTCTCTGCCAGGTGACCCTCCTGTCCTGCCACATCAAGACCCCGTGTGGACGTTCCTTCCCTGTGGCCTTTCCTCACGTGATCCACTCCTCCCCTTCCCCTCCCTGGCCCAGCGAGAGCGTCAGCCTCTCCTCTAGGCCCATCGTCTCCTCTCCGAGCTCCCTGATGCCTGTCGTCACTGCCCTGGGTCATCCCTTCTCCATAGGGGGTGCTCCCTCCTGGGACCTGCTCTGCCAGCTCACACGCCTTCCATCCCCTGCCCTGCCCACTTGTCTCCAGAACCACCCGCTGTCTCTCGTTCAGTCCTTCCGTGCCTCGGGCCACAGTTTTCCTTTAGGCTTCCTTTCCTTAGCCTGGCACTCTCTTCTTTTCTCGCTTCCCTTTTAATCCAGCCACTGCTCACAGGATTTACACCAGGCCCCTGCCTCCCCACCTCCTCCCCCCTCCTCCTCCATGGCTCCGCCCTCTCCTCCTTGGACCCTGGAATGCACCCCTACCCATTGCCTTGCCCTCCTCCTCCCTGATGACATGATTCGGATCTCCCCTTTGCCCTCTTTCCCTCTCAGCTGTGCTTTAAGACTCTTCTGGTTCTCCGTCCCATTCTGCCTGCCCCTCTGTTCCCCACATCCAGCCTCCTGATCTGAGCCCCCAACCCCAGTCTCCACCATCCTGCCCTCCACGCTCTCTTCCTTTGCCTCTCTGCCTCCCCCATTTTCTTCTCTGACTAGACCTATGGTTTGAAGGTCCCTGTATTCCCCCCCTGGTTCCTTGTGTGGAGTCTCTGCCACATTCTAGGCCTCGTCTACCCTTTAGAGGTCCCTTGTAAATACCAGAAGCACTGTTGATACCACTTTAGTTCCCAGCCGCTCCTCTGCCAATTCTATCTGCTCCCCACCCGGGACCCCATCCCCTTGAGTCGCTCCTCCAGCCCCGAGGCTCCCTGCGCTGTTTCTGGGCAGGCTCCCTCGTCTCTCCCTGTGCAGAGCTGCCTGCTTCCTCCACGTAACCAGTCATCATGGCCCTGTCTCCAGCTGCTCCCAGGAGCCTTGGGTCTTCACCAAGACCAGGCCGTGGCATCTCACCTGGTCCTCTCTGCTCTGCTCCCGCCATGCGCCTTAGTACCGCACAGACCACTCTTTAGGAGTTGTGAGGTCAGCAGCTGTCCCCGCAGTCATGAGGTTTTCTCTCCGTCCTGTGCCTACTGTCCCTTGTCCCGTAGACTGCGTGCCCAGTGTGCTCCCTGCTCATCACCGCCTAGGATGCCGGTCTCTCTCTATCCAGACTGGGTGGGGATTGCACATTCCTTGCCCCATCCTCTGCCTTTTCCTTAGCTCTCTGAGAAGTACTCCGCTTCATCCACAGCATCCACCCTATCCGCTACCTGCTGCCAGTCCCATGGGGTCTTCCCTCTCTGCCCCTCCTCCGGAGGCATGCCCCTGCTGCTGACTGCCACGTCCTGGTCCAGACGGTGCTCCACTGCATCCATGCTCTCCGGAAACAGCCAGAAGGAGCCTGCATTTCCGGTCTGTCATTCTGGAACAGGTGGCTGCTTCTGGGCCCTCTCTGTTTCTTCTCACCTTGCCCATCTCCACCGCGCCACTGCCTCTAGCTGCTCGTCCTGCGCCGGCTGCATCCCCCCTCTCCCAGTGCCTCCCTCGCCTGGCCTGCGCTGTGCTCTTCCTCCTGCAGGGGCTTCCTCGTGCCCTGGGCCCACTTTGGGGGCAGGTTCTCCACACCCACTCGCTCCTAGCTCCCTGCCGTCCCTCTGGGCACAGTGTGTTCCCCGACGCTCTGAACAAGCCTCTCCTGCCGGGCGCCATCGCCTCACCTTCCTCACTGTCTGACCTGTCAGACCCTCTGTCCTCCACCACACTCTCCCACCAGCTGGAGACGACTCACCAAACCTCCTTCCTCTGGGCCCCATTTCCAGGTCTCTGCTGCTTTGCAGTTACTGCACACATGGCAAAGGAGCAGTCTTCCCTGAACATGTGACAGTCTCAGCTGCCACTGTGACCCCTCCAGCTGGACTCAGTCGTCTCCTCTGCTCTGTGTGCCCTCCTCAGTCCCCTCTCCGCTGCTGGCCCAGTTCAGTCGTCTCTGCCTCACTCACACTGTGACACACTGTGCTGAATCCACAGGCACCGCCCACCAACCCCCGCTCCAGATTCAGGCTGAGCTCACCACTCGGGGCCCACGACCCCACATCGTTGCTCCCTGTCCTAACCTTCAACGTCTCCATCCAGACCCTCATCGCGCCCTCTCCTGACACAGCTCTCGAGGCCCCTTGGCCTCTGATTCTCCTCCTTTTCCTTCCATCACAGCCCTCTGACCTTCACACCCTCCTGCGCCCACTCCTGCCGGCCCCTCTCCCTACATCTCCACACGCAGTCTGGACCTGCGCAGGGCCCTGGTCCGCTGTCCTGCCCTCCTCCTCCTCCCTCCGGGCAGTCCCTTCTCCCCCCACAAGCCCTCCTGCACTGGGCTCGCCTGCCTCTCCATGCCACACTCCGCATGCCCTCCTCCCGCCCGCATTTCATGGCTCTCAAGACTCTGACGGTGTCTTTGGTCCACTTCTCCTCTTTCTCAGTGCTTGTCATTTGTCCCTTTCAATAGCTCATCCGTCCTCGTTTCAGATCTGTGAACCCCCGCCCTTTTGGTGATCTTGTCCATCTGTCTTTCCTGCCCTTCAGGTGCTTCCCTTCCACCTTTCCTGCAGCAACCCTCCTTTTGTCCTCTCTGGGGAGACTCAGCATTCACACCCTCCCTCTTCCAGGGTTGGTGTAACCCCCACCACTGGACTTGTGATCAGCCTACAAGCTCAGTTGAAGTAGATGACACACCTAGATCCTGGAACTTGGCGCATGTCCCGACTCCCACCCCACTGATCTCATCTCTGCTCTCCTGTCTGACCCAGTCAACTTCTACCCCTACCCCAAACCCCAAACCCCAAGCCCTATCGCCCAGCTCCCACCCTGTCTCAGCTGGATCTGTAATAAGGAGCCTGGCCTAAAAGTTCCACCTTTGCTACAACATTTGAGGCTGTGAGAGTAGCCACTGCTCCCCGCCCACTGCTAGCCACCGCCCCCCGTCTCCACTCCTCTCCATGGCTCTGCCCCCACTGAACTTCCTTCCAGATGGCACCTCTGACATCTCTCTGGATTCTTTCCTGCCCTCCCTCTTCTCATTGTTCTCTTGGTGATAACCTGCCTGTCTCCTTCCTCCTCTCTCCCCTCCCCATCTGCCTCATGCACCTCCCATCACTCTCCATCATCTGTCGCTGGCAGGTGACCCTCCCTTGGTGGTGCACGGAGACCGCCACGTGGACACCCCCTCCTGTGACTGTTCCTCGTGTGATCCATTCCTTCCCTTTCCCTCTCTGGCCCTTCTCGAAGGGCCATGATCTCATCTCAATGTTCCTGATGCCCGTCAAGTTGCACTGGGTCGCCCCTTCTCCACAGAGGGTGCTCCCTCTCGTGACCTGCTCTCCTCGGTCTTTCCTTGCCCTCTATGCCTCATTCTTCTCCCTACGTCCTGGACTGTCCCTGGCCTGATCCTCCCACTGGCCCCAGCGACCATTTCCCTTTGGCTCCCTTTACCTCAGTCTTGCACTCTCTCTGCCTCCTCTCTCCTCCCTTTTAATGAAGCCATTGCCCACGGGACTTTACACCAGGCCCCCACTTCCCCATCTTGTCCCTCCGCTGCCTCCACTGCTTCCTCTCTCCTCCACTGGAACCAGGGTGCGTCCCTGCCCATTGCGTTGCTCTCCCTGATGACAGCTTCAGAGCCCCCTCTTGCCCTGTAGGCCACCATTCCCTCACAGCACCCATGTGCGTATCTTTCGACCCTCCAATTGCTTCTCATCCCTTTTGGCCTTGCCTGCTCTGTTGTTTGGCTCTAGGCAGCCAAAGCGGAGTCCCTCACCTCTCAAGCATCCCACCCACTGCGCTCTCCTCTTATGGCCCTTTCCTGCCCATGGTAATCCCTGCTTTCCCCTGATTCTCTGTGCAGTCTCTCTGCCACTTGCTAACGTCCACTCTTCAACAGCCAAGGGATAGCATGGACCCCGATTCTGTGATGGACGGCAAATGTTGGTGCCACCGTAGTTCCCACCCATCCCTATGCCATTACTGACCAACAGTGGGCTCAACCCGGTCCTTGCCAGTGTCCCTGAGGTTCTCTGCCAGGGTCTGTCTGATGGCGCCACGCTGCTCTGTCCTCTGTGTCAACTGTGGCCCTTTGCGCTTTGCTCTGAGGGACTTGGGTCTTCAAAGGCCCCAGCGATACATCTCAACTCTGCTCTGCTCCTGCTGTCTGGCATCAATACCGCACAAAAGCCTCCTGCCTCATGAGATCTATCAGAGCCCCGGACCGGGAGCCCCTCAGGCTGCCCTGATCTTCCTGGCAGTATCCCCTTTACCTGCGCGGAGCCCCAGCAAGTTCATGACATCCTTTCCCCTCTTCACTACCACCTGCTCCTTTCTATTTCCATCGATTCGCCCGACCCAGCTCCTATCCTGAAGATAGCTTCCGCCGCTGCCCGAACTCCAGTGTCTCTCTCCAGGCCTGTTGCCACTGGACTGGCTCGGCCCCTCATCCACTCTTTCTCCTGCTGTTGTCTTCAGGAGCCCCTCTGCCTCCCCCTCAACATCTCATCCTACTCCCTCTCCCAGCTGCCAGTCTTGCGACACATTCCCCAGTCTTTCCCTCAGCTTCTTTCTGGACCTGCCTTTATGCTCCCCGAATGCCAGCTTCTTGGTCCCCAGCATGCTGGAGTGAATCCAGGCTGTCTGAATTCACAGCAAAACATGCTACTTTTGGGGTTACCATTTTGGAGAAAGTCATTGCTTCTAGGTGCCCCCTGACCTTTCATCATCTCACCAGGTGTTACGCGGACAGGGCTGTCTCCATATTTTCAAACCACCACTGCCTCTACCATCTTACCCACTCTGGTCTCACCCACCTGTCCTGACTTCCTCACTGGCCTGGCCCTCGTGGTGCTCTGCCTCCTTCACGAGCTTCCTCGTGCCCCTGGCCCACTCCCGCAGCTCAGTTCTGGATCCTTCACATCTCTCCTTCTAGCCCGTGGTCAGCCATCTCTTGGTGCACTGCATTCGTGTTCCTCTCAACCAGTCTCTCCTGCCCTGGCTGCCGGGCGCCGTCACGTGAGGTCCCTCACTCTCCTGGCCCGCTGGACCCCGCTTCCGCTCCATGCTCTCCACCTCCCATAGACTGCCCTCCCATCCTCCTGGTTTCAAGGTCTCTCCTGCTTTGATTCTCTACTGCAACATAGTAAAAAAAACAAAAAACAAAAACCTCATAAACCTGTCCTCGCTGACCTGTGAGATTCTTTCAGCTACACTGTGAGCCTCACACTGGATTCCATCATCTCCTCTGCTGTGTGCTCCCTTCTTGATCCTCACCCACTGCTCACCCCACTTCAACCCTCTTTGTGGCAGACACACCTGAATCCACAGGCTCTGCCCAGCATCCCATTCTCAGCCATGAGGACCAACACTGTATTTCTCCTCCAGGACCTCGGAAAATCGCTCCCCATAAACTTGCATGTTCCCATCAGGCCCTCATCAAGCACTCCTCTGCCACAGCTCTTGGGGCGTCTCGACCTGGTTCTCCTGCTTGCCCTTTCACCGCCACACTCGCACCTTTTTCTCACCTTCTTGCCCCTGCGTCTGCCAGCTCCGCTCCTGACACCCGCGCGCTCCATCCAGCCCTGCACAGAGCCCTGGCCCTGCTGTCCACCCTGCTCGCCCTCCCCGCTCTCAGTCATCTCTCCCCCAGACGCTGTCCTCCACGGGGCGTCCCATCCCCTGTCTGCACTTTGTTCGTGTGGCCGTCCCACCCGGAGCTCTCTGCTCAGAGACATACAACCCAGCTTCCTTTTGCTTCCCACTCCCATTCTCAGCCCTGCTCCTCAGGCTTCCTGAGCCCAGGGAACACAACCATGGTGCCCCACTCTCCACCACAGAAGGTGAAACCTAAACCACCCCCTCTCAAGTCCTTTGTCGGCTACATCCATTTGCTCACTGTCTGCCTGGTCCTGGTCCTTTGCCTCCAAGTCTGCCAGTCTGGACTCTGATGCCTCCCTCTGCCACACCCAGGGGCTCTTCTGCTCACCCTTCACCTCTCTGCCCAGCTCTCCACCTGCCCTTCCCCCCAGTGATTCTCACCCGAGGATGCATGACCCCCAAGGCTGGCTTATCAGCAGCATCTCTGAGGAATGTTTTTGTGTTTTCTTTTTGGATGTTTTTGGGTTTGTTTTTGTTTGGAGCAGAGCACTGCTCACCCTCCGATGTTCTGATAGGCCTCCCTTGGGGTCCATGCCCCAGCCCCCCCGCGGGTGAAAACCACCCCCCCCCCACCCCGGGGAAGAATCACTGGTGTGGAAGGCCAGCCTGCCTCCCTGGGCTGCACTCTCCCCTTGCCAGCTCCTCAAAGATCCCAGCACTGCTCCCCTGACACTGGCCCGGCACTGTCCTCCTGGAACCACCTCGTTCCCTTGCACGTTAGCTCTCTGACACGTGACGTGCCCCAGACCCCCGTCTGCATTAGAGCACTTCTCTTGTTAAGCCACACCCCCTGCCAACACTCCTCTCCCCATCCCTCACCCTTTATGACTCTCAGGCATTGGGACAGTATCTTTGGTGCAAACCTGTCCTTCTTGGCACGTGCACCGTCCATTACCCCAGGTTACTCCTCTTCATTTCAGACCTGTGACACCGCCCCCCTGGGGAGCCTTGCCCCACCCCCCGCCAAGTCTACCTGTCCCTCTGTGTTTCCACTGAGCAGACCTTCCCCTTCCTCGCTTCCAGCAGTGACTCCCCTTTGTCCTCTCTGTGGACTCACTGGTCCTCCCGGTCCTCAGCCTGTAGTCATCACCTCCACACTGGGCGTGTCATCATTCCAGAAGCTCACGTAAACCACAGGATGTTCCCAGTATGTGAAGCTGGCTCATAAGCGCCCCCCTACCCCGCACCTTGATCCCAAACATCCCGCTCCCATGTTCAGCTCTGTCAAACCTGACCTGAACCCCAACCCAAACCCATTCCCTACCCACCCCTGATATCACCTCCCAGTCTGTCTCCTGACCCCATCCCCCAAAGATCTCATCCGTAGTACTGAAGAGCCTGGCCGAAAGCTCTACCCCAGCCACGACATTCCAGGCTGCAGCAGCCGCTGCTCCCGCCGCTGCTCCCGCCCACCGCGAGCCCCCCTTTCCTTCCACACCTCCCTCCACAATCCTCAGCCCGCACTGGCTGGCCCTGTAACTCTTAAGTCCTTCTGGGTGGCCTGTCTGCCACAATGCCTCTCTGCCACTTCCCTCTTCTCCTTACCCCTGCTGCTCTCCAGCCCGTGTCCCTTCCCCTGCCCTCTCTCTCCATCCTCCCTGGGTGCCTCCCATCACCTGGTCTGTCTCTGCCAGGTGACCCTCCTGTCCTGCCACATCAAGACCCCGTGTGGACGTTCCTTCCCTGTGGCCTTTCCTCACGTGATCCACTCCTCCCCTTCCCCTCCCTGGCCCAGCGAGAGCGTCAGCCTCTCCTCTAGGCCCATCGTCTCCTCTCCGAGCTCCCTGATGCCTGTCGTCACTGCCCTGGGTCATCCCTTCTCCATAGGGGGTGCTCCCTCCTGGGACCTGCTCTGCCAGCTCACACGCCTTCCATCCCCTGCCCTGCCCACTTGTCTCCAGAACCACCCGCTGTCTCTCGTTCAGTCCTTCCGTGCCTCGGGCCACAGTTTTCCTTTAGGCTTCCTTTCCTTAGCCTGGCACTCTCTTCTTTTCTCGCTTCCCTTTTAATCCAGCCACTGCTCACAGGATTTACACCAGGCCCCTGCCTCCCCACCTCCTCCCCCCTCCTCCTCCATGGCTCCGCCCTCTCCTCCTTGGACCCTGGAATGCACCCCTACCCATTGCCTTGCCCTCCTCCTCCCTGATGACATGATTCGGATCTCCCCTTTGCCCTCTTTCCCTCTCAGCTGTGCTTTAAGACTCTTCTGGTTCTCCGTCCCATTCTGCCTGCCCCTCTGTTCCCCACATCCAGCCTCCTGATCTGAGCCCCCAACCCCAGTCTCCACCATCCTGCCCTCCACGCTCTCTTCCTTTGCCTCTCTGCCTCCCCCATTTTCTTCTCTGACTAGACCTATGGTTTGAAGGTCCCTGTATTCCCCCCCTGGTTCCTTGTGTGGAGTCTCTGCCACATTCTAGGCCTCGTCTACCCTTTAGAGGTCCCTTGTAAATACCAGAAGCACTGTTGATACCACTTTAGTTCCCAGCCGCTCCTCTGCCAATTCTATCTGCTCCCCACCCGGGACCCCATCCCCTTGAGTCGCTCCTCCAGCCCCGAGGCTCCCTGCGCTGTTTCTGTGCAGGCTCCCTCGTCTCTCCCTGTGCAGAGCTGCCTGCTTCCTCCACGTGACCAGTCATCATGGCCCTGTCTCCAGCTGCTCCCAGGAGCCTTGGGTCTTCACCAAGACCAGGCCGTGGCATCTCACCTGGTCCTCTCTGCTCTGCTCCCGCCATGCGCCTTAGTACCGCACAGACCACTCTTTAGGAGTTGTGAGGTCAGCAGCTGTCCCCGCAGTCATGAGGTTTTCTCTCCGTCCTGTGCCTACTGTCCCTTGTCCCGTAGACTGCGTGCCCAGTGTGCTCCCTGCTCATCACCGCCTAGGATGCCGGTCTCTCTCTATCCAGACTGGGTGGGGATTGCACATTCCTTGCCCCATCCTCTGCCTTTTCCTTAGCTCTCTGAGAAGTACTCCGCTTCATCCACAGCATCCACCCTATCCGCTACCTGCTGCCAGTCCCATGGGGTCTTCCCTCTCTGCCCCTCCTCCGGAGGCATGCCCCTGCTGCTGACTGCCACGTCCTGGTCCAGACGGTGCTCCACTGCATCCATGCTCTCCGGAAACAGCCAGAAGGAGCCTGCATTTCCGGTCTGCCATTCTGGAACAGGTGGCTGCTTCTGGGCCCTCTCTGTTTCTTCTCACCTTGCCCATCTCCACCGCGCCACTGCCTCTAGCTGCTCGTCCTGCGCTGGCCGCATCCCCCCTCTCCCAGTGCCTCCCTCGCCTGGCCTGCGCTGTGCTCTTCCTCCTGCAGGGGCTTCCTCGTGCCCTGGGCCCACTTTGGGGGCAGGTTCTCCACACCCACTCGCTCCTAGCTCCCTGCCGTCCCTCTGGGCACAGTGTGTTCCCCGACGCTCTGAACAAGCCTCTCCTGCCGGGCGCCATCGCCTCACCTTCCTCACTGTCTGACCTGTCAGACCCTCTGTCCTCCACCACACTCTCCCACCAGCTGGAGACGACTCACCAAACCTCCTTCCTCTGGGCCCCATTTCCAGGTCTCTGCTGCTTTGCAGTTACTGCACACATGGCAAAGGAGCAGTCTTCCCTGAACATGTGACAGTCTCAGCTGCCACTGTGACCCCTCCAGCTGGACTCAGTCGTCTCCTCTGCTCTGTGTGCCCTCCTCAGTCCCCTCTCCGCTGCTGGCCCAGTTCAGTCGTCTCTGCCTCACTCACACTGTGACACACTGTGCTGAATCCACAGGCACCGCCCACCAACCCCCGCTCCAGATTCAGGCTGAGCTCACCACTCGGGGCCCACGACCCCACATCGTTGCTCCCTGTCCTAACCTTCAACGTCTCCATCCAGACCCTCATCGCGCCCTCTCCTGACACAGCTCTCGAGGCCCCTTGGCCTCTGATTCTCCTCCTTTTCCTTCCATCACAGCCCTCTGACCTTCACACCCTCCTGCGCCCACTCCTGCCGGCCCCTCTCCCTACATCTCCACACGCAGTCTGGACCTGCGCAGGGCCCTGGTCCGCTGTCCTGCCCTCCTCCTCCTCCCTCCGGGCAGTCCCTTCTCCCCCCACAAGCCCTCCTGCACTGGGCTCGCCTGCCTCTCCATGCCACACTCCGCATGCCCTCCTCCCGCCCGCATTTCATGGCTCTCAAGACTCTGACGGTGTCTTTGGTCCACTTCTCCTCTTTCTCAGTGCTTGTCATTTGTCCCTTTCAATAGCTCATCCGTCCTCGTTTCAGATCTGTGAACCCCCGCCCTTTTGGTGATCTTGTCCATCTGTCTTTCCTGCCCTTCAGGTGCTTCCCTTCCACCTTTCCTGCAGCAACCCTCCTTTTGTCCTCTCTGGGGAGACTCAGCATTCACACCCTCCCTCTTCCAGGGTTGGTGTAACCCCCACCACTGGACTTGTGATCAGCCTACAAGCTCAGTTGAAGTAGATGACACACCTAGATCCTGGAACTTGGCGCATGTCCCGACTCCCACCCCACTGATCTCATCTCTGCTCTCCTGTCTGACCCAGTCAACTTCTACCCCTACCCCAAACCCCAAACCCCAAGCCCTATCGCCCAGCTCCCACCCTGTCTCAGCTGGATCTGTAATAAGGAGCCTGGCCTAAAAGTTCCACCTTTGCTGCAACATTTGAGGCTGTGAGAGTAGCCACTGCTCCCCGCCCACTGCTAGCCACCGCCCCCCGTCTCCACTCCTCTCCATGGCTCTGCCCCCACTGAACTTCCTTCCAGATGGCACCTCTGACATCTCTCTGGATTCTTTCCTGCCCTCCCTCTTCTCATTGTTCTCTTGGTGATAACCTGCCTGTCTCCTTCCTCCTCTCTCCCCTCCCCATCTGCCTCATGCACCTCCCATCACTCTCCATCATCTGTCGCTGGCAGGTGACCCTCCCTTGGTGGTGCACGGAGACCGCCACGTGGACACCCCCTCCTGTGACTGTTCCTCGTGTGATCCATTCCTTCCCTTTCCCTCTCTGGCCCTTCTCGAAGGGCCATGATCTCATCTCAATGTTCCTGATGCCCGTCAAGTTGCACTGGGTCGCCCCTTCTCCACAGAGGGTGCTCCCTCTCGTGACCTGCTCTCCTCGGTCTTTCCTTGCCCTCTATGCCTCATTCTTCTCCCTACGTCCTGGACTGTCCCTGGCCTGATCCTCCCACTGGCCCCAGCGACCATTTCCCTTTGGCTCCCTTTACCTCAGTCTTGCACTCTCTCTGCCTCCTCTCTCCTCCCTTTTAATGAAGCCATTGCCCACGGGACTTTACACCAGGCCCCCACTTCCCCATCTTGTCCCTCCGCTGCCTCCACTGCTTCCTCTCTCCTCCACTGGAACCAGGGTGCGTCCCTGCCCATTGCGTTGCTCTCCCTGATGACAGCTTCAGAGCCCCCTCTTGCCCTGTAGGCCACCATTCCCTCACAGCACCCATGTGCGTATCTTTCGACCCTCCAATTGCTTCTCATCCCTTTTGGCCTTGCCTGCTCTGTTGTTTGGCTCTAGGCAGCCAAAGCGGAGTCCCCCACCTCTCAAGCATCCCACCCACTGCGCTCTCCTCTTATGGCCCTTTCCTGCCCATGGTAATCCCTGCTTTCCCCTGATTCTCTGTGCAGTCTCTCTGCCACTTGCTAACGTCCACTCTTCAACAGCCAAGGGATAGCATGGACCCCGATTCTGTGATGGACGGCAAATGTTGGTGCCACCGTAGTTCCCACCCATCCCTATGCCATTACTGACCAACAGTGGGCTCAACCCGGTCCTTGCCAGTGTCCCTGAGGTTCTCTGCCAGGGTCTGTCTGATGGCGCCACGCTGCTCTGTCCTCTGTGTCAACTGTGGCCCTTTGCGCTTTGCTCTGAGGGACTTGGGTCTTCAAAGGCCCCAGCGATACATCTCAACTCTGCTCTGCTCCTGCTGTCTGGCATCAATACCACACAAAAGCCTCCTGCCTCATGAGATCTATCAGAGCCCCGGACCGGGAGCCCCTCAGGCTGCCCTGATCTTCCTGGCAGTATCCCCTTTACCTGCGCGGAGCCCCAGCAAGTTCATGACATCCTTTCCCCTCTTCACTACCACCTGCTCCTTTCTATTTCCATCGATTCGCCCGACCCAGCTCCTATCCTGAAGATAGCTTCCGCCGCTGCCCGAACTCCAGTGTCTCTCTCCAGGCCTGTTGCCACTGGACTGGCTCGGCCCCTCATCCACTCTTTCTCCTGCTGTTGTCTTCAGGCGCCCCTCTGCCTCCCCCTCAACATCTCATCCTACTCCCTCTCCCAGCTGCCAGTCTTGCGACACATTCCCCAGTCTTTCCCTCAGCTTCTTTCTGGACCTGCCTTTATGCTCCCCGAATGCCAGCTTCTTGGTCCCCAGCATGCTGGAGTGAATCCAGGCTGTCTGAATTCACAGCAAAACATGCTACTTTTGGGGTTACCATTTTGGAGAAAGTCATTGCTTCTAGGTGCCCCCTGACCTTTCATCATCTCACCAGGTGTTACGCGGACAGGGCTGTCTCCATATTTTCAAACCACCACTGCCTCTACCATCTTACCCACTCTGGTCTCACCCACCTGTCCTGACTTCCTCACTGGCCTGGCCCTCGTGGTGCTCTGCCTCCTTCACGAGCTTCCTCGTGCCCCTGGCCCACTCCCGCAGCTCAGTTCTGGATCCTTCACATCTCTCCTTCTAGCCCGTGGTCAGCCATCTCTTGGTGCACTGCATTCGTGTTCCTCTCAACCAGTCTCTCCTGCCCTGGCTGCCGGGCGCCGTCACGTGAGGTCCCTCACTCTCCTGGCCCGCTGGACCCCGCTTCCGCTCCATGCTCTCCACCTCCCATAGACTGCCCTCCCATCCTCCTGGTTTCAAGGTCTCTCCTGCTTTGATTCTCTACTGCAACATAGTAAAAAAAACAAAAAACAAAAACCTCATAAACCTGTCCTCGCTGACCTGTGAGATTCTTTCAGCTACACTGTGAGCCTCACACTGGATTCCATCATCTCCTCTGCTGTGTGCTCCCTTCTTGATCCTCACCCACTGCTCACCCCACTTCAACCCTCTTTGTGGCAGACACACCTGAATCCACAGGCTCTGCCCAGCATCCCATTCTCAGCCATGAGGACCAACACTGTATTTCTCCTCCAGGACCTCGGAAAATCGCTCCCCATAAACTTGCATGTTCCCATCAGGCCCTCATCAAGCACTCCTCTGCCACAGCTCTTGGGGCGTCTCGACCTGGTTCTCCTGCTTGCCCTTTCACCGCCACACTCGCACCTTTTTCTCACCTTCTTGCCCCTGCGTCTGCCAGCTCCGCTCCTGACACCCGCGCGCTCCATCCAGCCCTGCACAGAGCCCTGGCCCTGCTGTCCACCCTGCTCGCCCTCCCCGCTCTCAGTCATCTCTCCCCCAGACGCTGTCCTCCACGGGGCGTCCCATCCCCTGTCTGCACTTTGTTCGTGTGGACGTCCCACCCGGAGCTCTCTGCTCAGAGACATACAACCCAGCTTCCTTTTGCTTCCCACTCCCATTCTCAGCCCTGCTCCTCAGGCTTCCTGAGCCCAGGGAACACAACCATGGTGCCCCACTCTCCACCACAGAAGGTGAAACCTAAACCACCCCCTCTCAAGTCCTTTGTCGGCTACATCCATTTGCTCACTGTCTGCCTGGTCCTGGTCCTTTGCCTCCAAGTCTGCCAGTCTGGACTCTGATGCCTCCCTCTGCCACACCCAGGGGCTCTTCTGCTCACCCTTCACCTCTCTGCCCAGCTCTCCACCTGCCCTTCCCCCCAGTGATTCTCACCCGAGGATGCATGACCCCCAAGGCTGGCTTATCAGCAGCATCTCTGAGGAATGTTTTTGTGTTTTCTTTTTGGATGTTTTTGGGTTTGTTTTTGTTTGGAGCAGAGCACTGCTCACCCTCCGATGTTCTGATAGGCCTCCCTTGGGGTCCATGCCCCAGCCCCCCCGCGGGTGAAAACCACCCCCCCCCCCACCCCGGGGAAGAATCACTGGTGTGGAAGGCCAGCCTGCCTCCCTGGGCTGCACTCTCCCCTTGCCAGCTCCTCAAAGATCCCAGCACTGCTCCCCTGACACTGGCCCGGCACTGTCCTCCTGGAACCACCTCGTTCCCTTGCACGTTAGCTCTCTGACACGTGACGTGCCCCAGACCCCCGTCTGCATTAGAGCACTTCTCTTGTTAAGCCACACCCCCTGCCAACACTCCTCTCCCCATCCCTCACCCTTTATGACTCTCAGGCATTGGGACAGTATCTTTGGTGCAAACCTGTCCTTCTTGGCACGTGCACCGTCCATTACCCCAGGTTACTCCTCTTCATTTCAGACCTGTGACACCGCCCCCCTGGGGAGCCTTGCCCCACCCCCCGCCAAGTCTACCTGTCCCTCTGTGTTTCCACTGAGCAGACCTTCCCCTTCCTCGCTTCCAGCAGTGACTCCCCTTTGTCCTCTCTGTGGACTCACTGGTCCTCCCGGTCCTCAGCCTGTAGTCATCACCTCCACACTGGGCGTGTCATCATTCCAGAAGCTCACGTAAACCACAGGATGTTCCCAGTATGTGAAGCTGGCTCATAAGCGCCCCCCTACCCCGCACCTTGATCCCAAACATCCCGCTCCCATGTTCAGCTCTGTCAAACCTGACCTGAACCCCAACCCAAACCCATTCCCTACCCACCCCTGATATCACCTCCCAGTCTGTCTCCTGACCCCATCCCCCAAAGATCTCATCCGTAGTACTGAAGAGCCTGGCCGAAAGCTCTACCCCAGCCACGACATTCCAGGCTGCAGCAGCCGCTGCTCCCGCCGCTGCTCCCGCCCACCGCGAGCCCCCCTTTCCTTCCACACCTCCCTCCACAATCCTCAGCCCGCACTGGCTGGCCCTGTAACTCTTAAGTCCTTCTGGGTGGCCTGTCTGCCACAATGCCTCTCTGCCACTTCCCTCTTCTCCTTACCCCTGCTGCTCTCCAGCCCGTGTCCCTTCCCCTGCCCTCTCTCTCCATCCTCCCTGGGTGCCTCCCATCACCTGGTCTGTCTCTGCCAGGTGACCCTCCTGTCCTGCCACATCAAGACCCCGTGTGGACGTTCCTTCCCTGTGGCCTTTCCTCACGTGATCCACTCCTCCCCTTCCCCTCCCTGGCCCAGCGAGAGCGTCAGCCTCTCCTCTAGGCCCATCGTCTCCTCTCCGAGCTCCCTGATGCCTGTCGTCACTGCCCTGGGTCATCCCTTCTCCATAGGGGGTGCTCCCTCCTGGGACCTGCTCTGCCAGCTCACACGCCTTCCATCCCCTGCCCTGCCCACTTGTCTCCAGAACCACCCGCTGTCTCTCGTTCAGTCCTTCCGTGCCTCGGGCCACAGTTTTCCTTTAGGCTTCCTTTCCTTAGCCTGGCACTCTCTTCTTTTCTCGCTTCCCTTTTAATCCAGCCACTGCTCACAGGATTTACACCAGGCCCCTGCCTCCCCACCTCCTCCCCCCTCCTCCTCCATGGCTCCGCCCTCTCCTCCTTGGACCCTGGAATGCACCCCTACCCATTG
>NW_026292602.1:0-68308 GCF_023091745.1 Budorcas taxicolor
CTTTCCTCCCGAGCTGCAGCAGTAGTGTCCCGCTTCCTGTCACGTGGATCAAGGGATCTGTGGCTTTCCCTCGAGGCTGTCCCTCGAGGCTTTCCCACGAGGCTTTCCCACAGGGCTGTGCCACGTGCCACCTTGGTGTGAGTCGATCCTCGGCGTGAAAGACGAGCCGGTGAAGGGAAAAGAGGTTCCTCTGGAATGGACTGAGACATCTGGGGGACTCTTGGAATGGTGGCACGACCCTGGAGTTCCTCTCGCCGTTCCTGTTGAGAGGGCCTCCTCTTGAGATGCGACGGGGAACGCCGGGAACTCTTTCCCGACGAAGCAGGGAAAGGATCCCTCATCTCGAGCTACGAGGCGGAAACGGGGCTCCTCTGGATGTGGGCGGGACCCTCGTGATTCCTCTCGAGTGGAGACGGCTAGGTCGGGGAACTTCTGGATTTGCACCAAGGGTGTGAAGGACCCTTTCGAAGTTCCAGAGGTGAGGTGTGATCAGCCTCGAGACGCCTCAGCGGAAATGGGCCTCATCTCGCCTGGAGGGGAGAACCTCCTGGATTTTCTCGAGTTGCGGCAGGTCTTCTCGAGTTACGACGGGGACCTCAGGGACCCGCTCTGGTGGCCTCAGGAAAGGCCAGTCCCCATGCGAGTTGCTAGGGGACCTCTCGGGATTCCTCTCCCGTCCATGCCGGGGCCTCAGTCCTTGTGTGGAGTCGGGGCCGGAACCTGAGGATTCCTCTCCAGTGTTGCCATGGATCTTGGGGTGCTTCTGAGTCTCCCCAGGGGAGTCAGGCCTCGTCTCGAGTGGGGGCATGCACGTGCGCTTTCCTCCCGAGCTGCAGCAGTAGTGTCCCGCTTCCTGTCACGTGGATCAAGGGATCTGTGGCTTTCCCTCGAGGCTGTCCCTCGAGGCTTTCCCACGAGGCTTTCCCACAGGGCTGTGCCACGTGCCACCTTGGTGTGAGTCGATCCTCGGCGTGAAAGACGAGCCGGTGAAGGAAAAGAGGTTCCTCTGGAATGGACTGAGACATCTGGGGGACTCTTGGAATGGTGGCACGACCCTGGAGTTCCTCTCGCCGTTCCTGTTGAGAGGGCCTCCTCTTGAGTATGCGACGGGAACGCCGGGAACTCTTTCCCGACGAAGCAGGGAAAGGATCCCTCATCTCGAGCTACGAGGCGGAAACGGGGCTCCTCTGGATGTGGGCGGGACCCTCGTGATTCCTCTCGAGTGGAGACGGCTAGGTCGGGAACTTCTGGATTTGCACCAAGGGTGTGAAGGACCCTTTCGAAGTTCCAGAGGTGAGGTGTGATCAGCCTCGAGACGCCTCAGCGGAAATGGGCCTCATCTCGCCTGGAGGGGAGAACCTCCTGGATTTTCTCGAGTTGCGGCAGGTCTTCTCGAGTTACGACGGGGACCTCAGGGACCCGCTCTGGTGGCCTCAGGAAAGGCCAGTCCCCATGCGAGTTGCTAGGGGACCTCTCGGGATTCCTCTCCCGTCCATGCCGGGGCCTCAGTCCTTGTGTGGAGTCGGGGCCGGAACCTGAGGATTCCTCTCCAGTGTTGCCATGGATCTTGGGGTGCTTCTGAGTCTCCCCAGGGGAGTCAGGCCTCGTCTCGAGTGGGGGCATGCACGTGCGCTTTCCTCCCGAGCTGCAGCAGTAGTGTCCCGCTTCCTGTCACGTGGATCAAGGGATCTGTGGCTTTCCCTCGAGGCTGTCCCTCGAGGCTTTCCCACGAGGCTTTCCCACAGGGCTGTGCCACGTGCCACCTTGGTGTGAGTCGATCCTCGGCGTGAAAGACGAGCCGGTGAAGGGAAAAGAGGTTCCTCTGGAATGGACTGAGACATCTGGGGGACTCTTGGAATGGTGGCACGACCCTGGAGTTCCTCTCGCCGTTCCTGTTGAGAGGGCCTCCTCTTGAGATGCGACGGGAACGCCGGGAACTCTTTCCCGACGAAGCAGGGAAAGGATCGATCCCTCATCTCGAGCTACGAGGCGGAAACGGGGCTCCTCTGGATGTGGGCGGGACCCTCGTGATTCCTCTCGAGTGGAGACGGGTAGGTCGGGGAACTTCTGGATTTGCACCAAGGGTGTGAAGGACCCTTTCGAAGTTCCAGAGGTGAGGTGTGATCAGCCTCGAGACGCCTCAGCGGAAATGGGCCTCATCTCGCCTGGAGGGGAGAACCTCCTGGATTTTCTCGAGTTGCGGCAGGTCTTCTCGAGTTACGACGGGGACCTCAGGGACCCGCTCTGGTGGCCTCAGGAAAGGCCAGTCCCCATGCGAGTTGCTAGGGGACCTCTCGGGATTCCTCTCCGTCCATGCCGGGGCCTCAGTCCTTGTGTGGAGTCGGGGCCGGAACCTGAGGATTCCTCTCCAGTGTTGCCATGGATCTTGGGGTGCTTCTGAGTCTCCCCAGGGGAGTCAGGCCTCGTCTCGAGTGGGGGCATGCACGTGCGCTTTCCTCCCGAGCTGCAGCAGTAGTGTCCCGCTTCCTGTCACGTGGATCAAGGGATCTGTGGCTTTCCCTCGAGGCTGTCCCTCGAGGCTTTCCCACGAGGCTTTCCCACAGGGCTGTGCCACGTGCCACCTTGGTGTGAGTCGATCCTCGGCGTGAAAGACGAGCCGGTGAAGGGAAAAGAGGTTCCTCTGGAATGGACTGAGACATCTGGGGGACTCTTGGAATGGTGGCACGACCCTGGAGTTCCTCTCGCCGTTCCTGTTGAGAGGGCCTCCTCTTGAGATGCGACGGGAACGCCGGGAACTCTTTCCCGACGAAGCAGGGAAAGGATCCCTCATCTCGAGCTACGAGGCGGAAACGGGGCTCCTCTGGATGTGGGCGGGACCCTCGTGATTCCTCTCGAGTGGAGACGGCTAGGTCGGGGAACTTCTGGATTTGCACCAAGGGTGTGAAGGACCCTTTCGAAGTTCCAGAGGTGAGGTGTGATCAGCCTCGAGACGCCTCAGCGGAAATGGGCCTCATCTCGCCTGGAGGGGAGAACCTCCTGGATTTTCTCGAGTTGCGGCAGGTCTTCTCGAGTTACGACGGGGACCTCAGGGACCCGCTCTGGTGGCCTCAGGAAAGGCCAGTCCCCATGCGAGTTGCTAGGGGACCTCTCGGGATTCCTCTCCCGTCCATGCCGGGGCCTCAGTCCTTGTGTGGAGTCGGGGCCGGAACCTGAGGATTCCTCTCCAGTGTTGCCATGGATCTTGGGGTGCTTCTGAGTCTCCCCAGGGGAGTCAGGCCTCGTCTCGAGTGGGGGCATGCACGTGCGCTTTCCTCCCGAGCTGCAGCAGTAGTGTCCCGCTTCCTGTCACGTGGATCAAGGGATCTGTGGCTTTCCCTCGAGGCTGTCCCTCGAGGCTTTCCCACGAGGCTTTCCACAGGGCTGTGCCACGTGCCACCTTGGTGTGAGTCGATCCTCGGCGTGAAAGACGAGCCGGTGAAGGGAAAAGAGGTTCCTCTGGAATGGACTGAGACATCTGGGGGACTCTTGGAATGGTGGCACGACCCTGGAGTTCCTCTCGCCGTTCCTGTTGAGAGGGCCTCCTCTTGAGATGCGACGGGAACGCCGGGAACTCTTTCCCGACGAAGCAGGGAAAGGATCCCTCATCTCGAGCTACGAGGCGGAAACGGGGCTCCTCTGGATGTGGGCGGGACCCTCGTGATTCCTCTCGAGTGGAGACGGCTAGGTCGGGGAACTTCTGGATTTGCACCAAGGGTGTGAAGGACCCTTTCGAAGTTCCAGAGGTGAGGTGTGATCAGCCTCGAGACGCCTCAGCGGAAATGGGCCTCATCTCGCCCTGGAGGGGAGAACCTCCTGGATTTTCTCGAGTTGCGGCAGGTCTTCTCGAGTTACGACGGGGACCTCAGGGACCCGCTCTGGTGGCCTCAGGAAAGGCCAGTCCCCATGCGAGTTGCTAGGGGACCTCTCGGGATTCCTCTCCCGTCCATGCCGGGGCCTCAGTCCTTGTGTGGAGTCGGGGCCGGAACCTGAGGATTCCTCTCCAGTGTTGCCATGGATCTTGGGGTGCTTCTGAGTCTCCCCAGGGGAGTCAGGCCTCGTCTCGAGTGGGGGCATGCACGTGCGCTTTCCTCCCGAGCTGCAGCAGTAGTGTCCCGCTTCCTGTCACGTGGATCAAGGGATCTGTGGCTTTCCCTCGAGGCTGTCCCTCGAGGCTTTCCACGAGGCTTTCCCACAGGGCTGTGCCACGTGCCACCTTGGTGTGAGTCGATCCTCGGCGTGAAAGACGAGCCGGTGAAGGGAAAAGAGGTTCCTCTGGAATGGACTGAGACATCTGGGGGACTCTTGGAATGGTGGCACGACCCTGGAGTTCCTCTCGCCGTTCCTGTTGAGAGGGCCTCCTCTTGAGATGCGACGGGAACGCCGGGAACTCTTTCCCGACGAAGCAGGGAAAGGATCCCTCATCTCGAGCTACGAGGCGGAAACGGGGCTCCTCTGGATGTGGGCGGGACCCTCGTGATTCCTCTCGAGTGGAGACGGCTAGGTCGGGGAACTTCTGGATTTGCACCAAGGGTGTGAAGGACCCTTTCGAAGTTCCAGAGGTGAGGTGTGATCAGCCTCGAGACGCCTCAGCGGAAATGGGCCTCATCTCGCCTGGAGGGGAGAACCTCCTGGATTTTCTCGAGTTGCGGCAGGTCTTCTCGAGTTACGACGGGGACCTCAGGGACCCGCTCTGGTGGCCTCAGGAAAGGCCAGTCCCCATGCGAGTTGCTAGGGGACCTCTCGGGATTCCTCTCCCGTCCATGCCGGGGCCTCAGTCCTTGTGTGGAGTCGGGGCCGGAACCTGAGGATTCCTCTCCAGTGTTGCCATGGATCTTGGGGTGCTTCTGAGTCTCCCCAGGGGAGTCAGGCCTCGTCTCGAGTGGGGGCATGCACGTGCGCTTTCCTCCCGAGCTGCAGCAGTAGTGTCCCGCTTCCTGTCACGTGGATCAAGGGATCTGTGGCTTTCCCTCGAGGCTGTCCCTCGAGGCTTTCCCACGAGGCTTTCCCACAGGGCTGTGCCACGTGCCACCTTGGTGTGAGTCGATCCTCGGCGTGAAAGACGAGCCGGTGAAGGGAAAAGAGGTTCCTCTGGAATGGACTGAGACATCTGGGGGACTCTTGGAATGGTGGCACGACCCTGGAGTTCCTCTCGCCGTTCTGTTGAGAGGGCCTCCTCTTGAGATGCGACGGGAACGCCGGGAACTCTTTCCCGACGAAGCAGGGAAAGGATCCCTCATCTCGAGCTACGAGGCGGAAACGGGGCTCCTCTGGATGTGGGCGGGACCCTCGTGATTCCTCTCGAGTGGAGACGGCTAGGTCGGGGAACTTCTGGATTTGCACCAAGGGTGTGAAGGACCCTTTCGAAGTTCCAGAGGTGAGGTGTGATCAGCCTCGAGACGCCTCAGCGGAAATGGGCCTCATCTCGCCTGGAGGGGAGAACCTCCTGGATTTTCTCGAGTTGCGGCAGGTCTTCTCGAGTTACGACGGGGACCTCAGGGACCCGCTCTGGTGGCCTCAGGAAAGGCCAGTCCCATGCGAGTTGCTAGGGGACCTCTCGGGATTCCTCTCCCGTCCATGCCGGGGCCTCAGTCCTTGTGTGGAGTCGGGGCCGGAACCTGAGGATTCCTCTCCAGTGTTGCCATGGATCTTGGGGTGCTTCTGAGTCTCCCCAGGGGAGTCAGGCCTCGTCTCGAGTGGGGGCATGCACGTGCGCTTTCCTCCCGAGCTGCAGCAGTAGTGTCCCGCTTCCTGTCACGTGGATCAAGGGATCTGTGGCTTTCCCTCGAGGCTGTCCCTCGAGGCTTTCCCACGAGGCTTTCCCACAGGGCTGTGCCACGTGCCACCTTGGTGTGAGTCGATCCTCGGCGTGAAAGACGAGCCGGTGAAGGGAAAAGAGGTTCCTCTGGAATGGACTGAGACATCTGGGGGACTCTTGGAATGGTGGCACGACCCTGGAGTTCCTCTCGCCGTTCCTGTTGAGAGGGCCTCCTCTTGAGATGCGACGGGAACGCCGGGAACTCTTTCCCGACGAAGCAGGGAAAGGATCCCTCATCTCGAGCTACGAGGCGGAAACGGGGCTCCTCTGGATGTGGGCGGGACCCTCGTGATTCCTCTCGAGTGGAGACGGCTAGGTCGGGGAACTTCTGGATTTGCACCAAGGGTGTGAAGGACCCTTTCGAAGTTCCAGAGGTGAGGTGTGATCAGCCTCGAGACGCCTCAGCGGAAATGGGCCTCATCTCGCCTGGAGGGGAGAACCTCCTGGATTTTCTCGAGTTGCGGCAGGTCTTCTCGAGTTACGACGGGGACCTCAGGGACCCGCTCTGGTGGCCTCAGGAAAGGCCAGTCCCCATGCGAGTTGCTAGGGGACCCTCGGGATTCCTCTCCCGTCCATGCCGGGGCCTCAGTCCTTGTGTGGAGTCGGGGCCGGAACCTGAGGATTCCTCTCCAGTGTTGCCATGGATCTTGGGGTGCTTCTGAGTCTCCCCAGGGGAGTCAGGCCTCGTCTCGAGTGGGGGCATGCACGTGCGCTTTCCTCCCGAGCTGCAGCAGTAGTGTCCCGCTTCCTGTCACGTGGATCAAGGGATCTGTGGCTTTCCCTCGAGGCTGTCACTCGAGGCTTTCCCACGAGGCTTTCCCACAGGGCTGTGCCACGTGCCACCTTGGTGGGAGTCGATCCTCGGCGTGAAAGACGAGCCGGTGAAGGGAAAAGAGGTTCCTCTGGAATGGACTGAGACATCTGGGGGACTCTTGGAGTAGTGGCACGACCCTGGAGTTCCTCTCGCCGTTCCTGTTGAGAGGGCCTCCTCTTGAGATGCGACGGGAACGCCGGGAACTCTTTCCCGACGAAGCAGGGAAAGGATCCCTCATCTCGAGCTACGAGGCGGAAACGGGGCTCCTCTGGATGTGGGCGGGACCCTCGTGATTCCTCTCGAGTGGAGACGGCTAGGTCGGGGAACTTCTTGATTTGCACCAAGGGTGTGAAGGACCCTTGCGAAGTTCCAGAGGTGAGGTGTGATCAGCCTCGAGACGCCGCAGCGGAAATGGGCCTCATCTCGCCTGGAGGGGAGAACCTCCTGGATTTTCTCGAGTTGCGGCAGGTCTTCTCGAGTTACGACGGGGACCTCAGGGACCCGCTCTGGTGGCCTCAGGAAAGGCCAGTCCCCATGCGAGTTGCTAGGGGAACTCTCGGGATTCCTCTCCCGTCCATGCCGGGGCCTCAGTCCTTGTGTGGAGTCGGGGCCGGAACCTGAGGATTCCTCTCCAGTGTTGCCATGGATCTTGGGGTGCTTCTGAGTCTCCCCAGGGGAGTCAGGCCTCGTCTCGAGTGGGGGCATGCACGTGCGCTTTCCTCCCGAGCTGCAGCATTAGTGTCAGGCTTCCTGTCACGTGGATCAAGGGATCTGTGGCTTTCCCTCGAGGCTGTCCCTCGAGGCTTTCCCACGAGGCTTTCCCACAGGGCTGTGCCACGTGCCACATTGGTGGGAGTCGATCCTCGGCGTGAAAGACGAGCCGTGAAGGGAAAGAGGTTCCTCTGGAATGGACTGAGACATCTGGGGGACTCTTGGAGTGGTGGCACGACCCTGGAGTTCCTCTCGCCGTTCCTGTTGAGAGGGCCTCCTCTTGAGATGCGACGGGAACGCCGGGAACTCTTTCCCGACGAAGCAGGGAAAGGATCCCTCATCTCGAGCTAACGAGGCGGAAACAGGGCTTCTCTGGATGTGGGCGGGACCCTCGTGATTCCTCTCGAGTGGAGACGGCTATGTCGGGGAACTTCTTGATTTGCACCAAGGGTGTGAAGGAGCCTTTCGAAGTTCCAGAGGTGAGGTGTTATCAGCCTCGAGACGCCTCCGCGGAAATGGGCCTCATCTCGCCTGGAGGGGAGAACCTCCTGGATTTTCTCGAGTTGCGGCAGGTCTTCTCGAGTTACGACGGGGACCTCAGGGACCCGCTCTGGTGGCCTCAGGAAAGGCCAGTCCCCATGCGAGTTGCTAGGGGAACTCTCGGGATTCCTCTCCCGTCCATGCCGGGCCTCAGTCCTTGTGTGGAGTCGGGGCCGGAACCTGAGGATTCCTCTCCAGTGTTGCCATGGATCTTGGGGTGCTTCTGAGTCTCCCCAGGGGAGTCAGGCCTCGTCTCGAGTGGGGGCATGCACGTGCGCTTTCCTCCCGAGCTGCAGCATTAGTGTCACGCTTCCTGTCACGTGGATCAAGGGATCTGTGGCTTTCCCTCGAGGCTGTCCCTCGAGGCTTTCCCACGAGGCTTTCCCACAGGGCTGTGCCACGTGCCACCTTGGTGGGAGTCGATCCTCGGCGTGAAAGACGAGCCGGTGAAGGGAAAGAGGTTCCTCTGGAATGGATTGAGACATCTGGGGGACTCTTGGAGTGGTGGCACGACCCTGGAGTTCCTCTCGCCGTTCCTGTTGAGAGGGCCTCCTCTTGAGATGCGACGGGAACGCCGGGAACTCTTTCCCGACGAAGCAGGGAAAGGATCCCTCATCTCGAGCTACGAGGCGGAAACGGGGCTTCTCTGGATGTGGGCGGGACCCTCGTGATTCCTCTCGAGTGGAGACGGCTAGGTCGGGGAACTTCTTGATTTGCACCAAGGGTGTGAAGGACCCTTGCGAAGTTCCAGAGGTGAGGTGTGATCAGCCTGGAGACGCCGCAGCGGAAATGGGCCTCATCTCGCCTGGAGGGGAGAACCTCCTGGATTTTCTCGAGTTGCGGCAGGTCTTCTCGAGTTACGACGGGGACCTCAGGGACCCGCTCTGGTGGCCTCAGGAAAGGCCAGTCCCCATGCGAGTTGCTAGGGGAACTCTCGGGATTCCTCTCCCGTCCATGCCGGGGCCTCAGTCCTTGTGTGGAGTCGGGGCCAGAACCTGAGGATTCCTCTCCAGTGTTGCCATGGATCTTGGGGTGCTTCTGAGTCTCCCCAGGGGAGTCAGGCCTCGTCTCGAGTGGGGGCATGCACGTGCGCTTTCCTCCCGAGCTGCAGCATTAGTGTCAGGCTTCCTGTCACGTGGATCAAGGGATCTGTGGCTTTCCCTCGAGGCTGTCCCTCGAGGCTTTCCCACGAGGCTTTCCCACAGGGCTGTGCCACGTGCCACCTTGGTGGGAGTCGATCCTCGGCGTGAAAGACGAGCCGGTGAAGGGAAAGAGGTTCCTCTGGAATGGACTGAGACATCTGGGGGACTCTTGGAGTGGTGGCACGTCCCTGGAGTTCCTCTCGCCGTTCCTGTTGAGAGGGCCTCCTCTTGAGATGCGACGGGAACGCCGGGAACTCTTTCCCGACGAAGCAGGGAAAGGATCCCTCATCTCGAGCTACGAGGCGGAAACGGGGCTTCTCTGGATGTGGGCGGGACCCTCGTGATTCCTCTCGAGTGGAGACGGCTATGTCGGGGAACTTCTTGATTTGCACCAAGGGTGTGAAGGAGCCTTTCGAAGTTCCAGAGGTGAGGTGTGATCAGCCTCGAGACGCCTCAGCGGAAATGGGCCTCATCTCGCCTGGAGGGGAGAACCTCCTGGATTTTCTCGAGTTGCGGCAGGTCTTCTCGAGTTACGACGGGGACCTCAGGGACCCGCTCTGTTGGCCTCAGGAAAGGCCAGTCCCCATGCGAGTTGCTAGGGGACCTCTCGGGATTCCTCTCCCGTCCATGCCGGGGCCTCAGTCCTTGTGTGGAGTCGGGGCCGGAACCTGAGGATTCCTCTCCAGTGTTGCCATGGATCTTGGGGTGCTTCTGAGTCTCCCCAGGGGAGTCAGGCCTCGTCTCGAGTGGGGGCATGCACGTGCGCTTTCCTCCCGAGCTGCAGCAGCAGTGTCACGCTTCCTGTCACGTGGATCAAGGGATCTGTGGCTTTCCCTCGAGGCTGTCCCTCGAGGCTTTCCCACGAGGCTTTCCCTCAGGGCTGTGCCACGTGCCACCTTGGTGTGAGTCGATCCTCGGCGTGAAAGACGAGCCGGTGAAGGGAAAAGAGGTTCCTCTGGAATGGACTGAGACATCTGGGGGACTCTTGGAATGGTGGCACGACCCTGGAGTTCCTCTCGCCGTTCCTGTTGAGAGGGCCTCCTCTTGAGATGCGACGGGAACGCCGGGAACTCTTTCCCGACGAAGCAGGGAAAGGATCCCTCATCTCGAGCTACGAGGCGGAAACGGGGCTTCTCTGGATGTGGGCGGGACCCTCGTGATTCCTCTCGAGTGGAGACGGCTAGGTCGGGGAACTTCTTGATTTGCACCAAGGGTGTGAAGGACCCTTTCGAAGTTCCAGAGGTGAGGTGTGATCAGCCTCGAGACGCCTCAGGGGAAATGGGCCTCATCTCGCCTGGAGGGGAGAACCTCCTGGATTTTCTCGAGTTGCGGCAGGTCTTCTCGAGTTACGACGGGGACCTCAGGGACCCGCTCTGGTGGCCTCAGGAAAGGCCAGTCCCCATGCGAGTTGCTAGGGGACCTCTCGGGATTCCTCTCCCGTCCATGCCGGGGCCTCAGTCCTTGTGTGGAGTCGGGGCCGGAACCTGAGGATTCCTCTCCAGTGTTGCCATGGATCTTGGGGTGCTTCTGAGTCTCTCCAGGGGAGTCAGGCCTCGTCTCGAGTGGGGGCATGCACATGCGATTTCCTCCCGAGCTGCAGCCGTAGTGTCACGCTTCCTGTCACGTGGATCAAGGGATCTGTGGCTTTCCCTCGAGGCTGTCACTCGAGGCTTTCCCACGAGGCTTTCCCACAGGGCTGTGCCACGTGCCACCTTGGTGGGAGTCGATCCTCGGCGTGAAAGACGAGCCGGTGAAGGGAAAAGAGGTTCCTCTGGAATGGACTGAGACATCTGGGGGACTCTTGGAGTAGTGGCACGACCCTGGAGTTCCTCTCGCCGTTCCTGTTGAGAGGGCCTCCTCTTGAGATGCGACGGGAACGCCGGGAACTCTTTCCCGACGTAGCAGGGAAAGGATCCCTCATCTCGAGCTACGAGGCGGAAACGGGGCTCCTCTGGATGTGGGCGGGACCCTCGTGATTCCTCTCGAGTGGAGACGGCTAGGTCGGGGAACTTCTTGATTTGCACCAAGGGTGTGAAGGACCCTTGCGAAGTTCCAGAGGTGAGGTGTGATCAGCCTCGAGACGCCTCAGCGGAAATGGGCCTCATCTCGCCTGGAGGGGAGAACCTCCTGGATTTTCTCGAGTTGCGGCAGGTCTTCTCGAGTTACGACGGGGACCTCAGGGACCCGCTCTGGTGGCCTCAGGAAAGGCCAGTCCCCATGCGAGTTGCTAGGGGAACTCTCGGGATTCCTCTCCCGTCCATGCCGGGGCCTCAGTCCTTGTGTGGAGTCGGGGCCGGAACCTGAGGATTCCTCTCCAGTGTTGCCATGGATCTTGGGGTGCTTCTGAGTCTCCCCAGGGGAGTCAGGCCTCGTCTCGAGTGGGGGCATGCACGTGCGCTTTCCTCCCGAGCTGCAGCATTAGTGTCACGCTTCCTGTCACGTGGATCAAGGGATCTGTGGCTTTCCCTCGAGGCTGTCCCTCGAGGCTTTCCCACGAGGCTTTCCCACAGGGCTGTGCCACGTGCCACCTTGGTGGGAGTCGATCCTCGGCGTGAAAGACGAGCCGGTGAAGGGAAAGAGGTTCTTCTGGAATGGATTGAGACATCTGGGGGACTCTTGGAGTGGTGGCACGACCCTGGAGTTCCTCTCTCCGTTCCTGTTGAGAGGGCCTCCTCTTGAGATGCGACGGGAACGCCGGGAACTCTTTCCCGACGAAGCAGGGAAAGGATCCCTCATCTCGAGCTACGAGGCGGAAACGGGGCTTCTCTGGATGTGGGCGGGACCCTCGTGATTCCTCTCGAGTGGAGACGGCTATGTCGGGGAACTTCTTGATTTGCACCAAGGGTGTGAAGGACCCTTTCGAAGTTTCAGAGGTGACGTGTGATCAGCCTAGAGACGCATCAGCGGAAATGGGCCTCATCTCGCCTGGAGGGGAGAACCTCCTGGATTTTCTCGAGTTGCGGCAGGTCTTCTCGAGTTACGACGGGGAACTCAGGGACCCGCTCTGGTGGCCTCAGGAAAGGCCAGTCCCCATGCGAGTGGCTAAGGGACCACTCGGGATTCCTCTCCCGTCCATGCCGGGGCCTCAGTCCTTGTTGGGTCGGGGCCGGAACCTGAGGATTCCTCTCGAGTGTTGCCATGGATCTTGGGGTGCTTCTGAGTCTCCCCAGGGGAGTCAGGCCTCGTCTCGAGTGGGGGCATGCACGTGCGCTTTCCTCCCGAGCTGCAGCAGTAGTGTCACGCTTCCTATCGCGTGGATCAAGGGATCTGTGGCTTTCCCTCGAGGCTGTCCCTCGAGGCTTTCCCACGAGGCTTTCCCACAGGGCTGTGCCACGTGCCACCTTGGTGTGAGTCGATCCTCGGCGTGAAAGACGAGCCGGTGAAGGGAAAGAGGTTCCTCTGGAATGGACTGAGACATCTGGGGGACTCTTGGAGTGGTGGCACGACCCTGGAGTTCCTCTCGCCGTTCCTGTTGAGAGGGCCTCCTCTTGAGATGCGACGGGAACGCTGGGAACTCTTTCCCGACGAAGCAGGGAAAGGATCCCTCATCTCGAGCTACGAGGCGGAAACGGGGCTCCTCTGGATGTGGGCGGGACCCTCGTGATTCCTCTCGAGTGGAGACGGGTAGGTCGGGGAACTTCTGGATTTGCACCAAGGGTGTGAAGGACCCTTTCGAAGTTCCAGAGGTGAGGTGTGATCAGCCTCGAGACGCCTCAGCGGAAATGGGCCTCATCTCGCCTGGAGGGGAGAACCTCCTGGATTTTCTCGAGTTGCGGCAGGTCTTCTCGAGTTACGACGGGGACCTCAGGGACCCGCTCTGGTGGCCTCAGGAAAGGCCAGTCCCCATGCGAGTTGCTAGGGGACCACTCGGGATTCCTCTCCCGTCCATGCCGGGGCCTCAGTCCTTGTGTGGAGTCGGGGCCGGAACCTGAGGATTCCTCTCCAGTGTTGCCATGGATCTTGGGGTGCTTCTGAGTCTCCCCAGGGGAGTCAGGCCTCGTCTCGAGTGGGGGCATGCACGTGCGCTTTCCTCCCGAGCTGCAGCAGTAGTGTCACGCTTCCTGTCACGTGGATCAAGGGATCTGTGGCTTTCCCTCGAGGCTGTCCCTCGAGGCTTTCCCACGAGGCTTTCCCACAGGGCTGTGCCACGTGCCACCTTGGTGTGAGTCGATCCTCGGCGTGAAAGACGAGCCGGTGAAGGGAAAAGAGGTTCCTCTGGAATGGACTGAGACATCTGGGGGACTCTTGGAATGGTGGCACGACCCTGGAGTTCCTCTCGCCGTTCCTGTTGAGAGGGCCTCCTCTTGAGATTCGACGGGAACGCCGGGAACTCTTTCCCGACGAAGCAGGGAAAGGATCCCTCATCTCGAGCTACGAGGCGGAAACGGGGCTCCTCTGGATGTGGGCGGGACCCTCGTGATTCCTCTCGAGTGGAGACGGCTAGGTCGGGGAACTTCTGGATTTGCACCAAGGGTGTGAAGGACCCTTTCGAAGTTCCAGAGGTGAGGTGTGATCAGCCTCGAGACGCCTCAGCGGAAATGGGCCTCATCTCGCCTGGAGGGGAGAACCTCCTGGATTTTCTCGAGTTGCGGCAGGTCTTCTCGAGTTACGACGGGGACCTCAGGGACCCGCTCTGGTGGCCTCAGAAAAGGCCAGTCCCCATGCGAGTTGCTAGGGGACCTCTCGGGATTCCTCTCCCGTCCATGCCGGGGCCTCAGTCCTTGTGTGGAGTCGGGGCCGGAACCTGAGGATTCCTCTCCAGTGTTGCCATGGATCTTGGGGTGCTTCTGAGTCTCCCCAGGGGAGTCAGGCCTCGTCTCGAGTGGGGGCATGCACGTGCGCTTTCCTCCCGAGCTGCAGCAGTAGTGTCCCGCTTCCTGTCACGTGGATCAAGGGATCTGTGGCTTTCCCTCGAGGCTGTCCCTCGAGGCTTTCCCACGAGGCTTTCCCACAGGGCTGTGCCACGTGCCACCTTGGTGTGAGTCGATCCTCGGCGTGAAAGACGAGCCGGTGAAGGGAAAAGAGGTTCCTCTGGAATGGACTGAGACATCTGGGGGACTCTTGGAATGGTGGCACGACCCTGGAGTTCCTCTCGCCGTTCCTGTTGAGAGGGCCTCCTCTTGAGATGCGACGGGAACGCCGGGAACTCTTTCCCGACGAAGCAGGGAAAGGATCCCTCATCTCGAGCTACGAGGCGGAAACGGGGCTCCTCTGGATGTGGGCGGGACCCTCGTGATTCCTCTCGAGTGGAGACGGCTAGGTCGGGGAACTTCTGGATTTGCACCAAGGGTGTGAAGGACCCTTTCGAAGTTCCAGAGGTGAGGTGTGATCAGCCTCGAGACGCCTCAGCGGAAATGGGCCTCATCTCGCCTGGAGGGGAGAACCTTCTGGATTTTCTCGAGTTGCGGCAGGTCTTCTCGAGTTACGACGGGGACCTCAGGGACCCGCTCTGGTGGCCTCAGGAAAGGCCAGTCCCCATGCGAGTTGCTAGGGGACCTCTCGGGATTCCTCTCCCGTCCATGCCGGGGCCTCAGTCCTTGTGTGGAGTCGGGGCCGGAACCTGAGGATTCCTCTCCAGTGTTGCCATGGATCTTGGGGTGCTTCTGAGTCTCCCCAGGGGAGTCAGGCCTCGTCTCGAGTGGGGGCATGCACGTGCGCTTTCCTCCCGAGCTGCAGCAGTAGTGTCCCGCTTCCTGTCACGTGGATCAAGGGATCTGTGGCTTTCCCTCGAGGCTGTCCCTCGAGGCTTTCCCACGAGGCTTTCCCACAGGGCTGTGCCACGTGCCACCTTGGTGTGAGTAGATCCTCGGCGTGAAAGACGAGCCGGTGAAGGGAAAAGAGGTTCCTCTGGAATGGACTGAGACATCTGGGGGACTCTTGGAATGGTGGCACGACCCTGGAGTTCCTCTCGCCGTTCCTGTTGAGAGGGCCTCCTCTTGAGATGCGACGGGAACGCCGGGAACTCTTTCCCGACGAAGCAGGGAAAGGATCCCTCATCTCGAGCTACGAGGCGGAAACGGGGCTCCTCTGGATGTGGGCGGGACCCTCGTGATTCCTCTCGAGTGGAGACGGCTAGGTCGGGGAACTTCTGGATTTGCACCAAGGGTGTGAAGGACCCTTTCGAAGTTCCAGAGGTGAGGTGTGATCAGCCTCGAGACGCCTCAGCGGAAATGGGCCTCATCTCGCCTGGAGGGGAGAACCTCCTGGATTTTCTCGAGTTGCGGCAGGTCTTCTCGAGTTACGACGGGGACCTCAGGGACCCGCTCTGGTGGCCTCAGGAAAGGCCAGTCCCCATGCGAGTTGCTAGGGGACCTCTCGGGATTCCTCTCCCGTCCATGCCGGGGCCTCAGTCCTTGTGTGGAGTCGGGGCCGGAACCTGAGGATTCCTCTCCAGTGTTGCCATGGATCTTGGGGTGCTTCTGAGTCTCCCCAGGGGAGTCAGGCCTCGTCTCGAGTGGGGGCATGCACGTGCGCTTTCCTCCCGAGCTGCAGCAGTAGTGTCCCGCTTCCTGTCACGTGGATCAAGGGATCTGTGGCTTTCCCTCGAGGCTGTCCCTCGAGGCTTTCCCACGAGGCTTTCCCACAGGGCTGTGCCACGTGCCACCTTGGTGTGAGTCGATCCTCGGCGTGAAAGACGAGCCGGTGAAGGGAAAAGAGGTTCCTCTGGAATGGACTGAGACATCTGGGGGACTCTTGGAATAGTGGCACGACCCTGGAGTTCCTCTCGCCGTTCCTGTTGAGAGGGCCTCCTCTTGAGATGCGACGGGAACGCCGGGAACTCTTTCCCGACGAAGCAGGGAAAGGATCCCTCATCTCGAGCTACGAGGCGGAAACGGGGCTCCTCTGGATGTGGGCGGGACCCTCGTGATTCCTCTCGAGTGGAGACGGCTAGGTCGGGGAACTTCTGGATTTGCACCAAGGGTGTGAAGGAGCCTTTCGAAGTTCCAGAGGTGAGGTGTGATCAGCCTCGAGACGCCTCAGCGGAAATGGGCCTCATCTCGCCTGGAGGGGAGAACCTCCTGGATTTTCTCGAGTTGCGGCAGGTCTTCTCGAGTTACGACGGGGACCTCAGGGACCCGCTCTGGTGGCCTCAGGAAAGGCCAGTCCCCATGCGAGTTGCTAGGGGACCTCTCGGGATTCCTCTCCCGTCCATGCCGGGGCCTCAGTCCTTGTGTGGAGTCGGGGCCGGAACCTGAGGATTCCTCTCCAGTGTTGCCATGGATCTTGGGGTGCTTCTGAGTCTCCCCAGGGGAGTCAGGCCTCGTCTCGAGTGGGGGCATGCACGTGCGCTTTCCTCCCGAGCTGCAGCAGTAGTGTCCCGCTTCCTGTCACGTGGATCAAGGGATCTGTGGCTTTCCCTCGAGGCTGTCCCTCGAGGCTTTCCCACGAGGCTTTCCCACAGGGCTGTGCCACGTGCCACCTTGGTGTGAGTCGATCCTCGGCGTGAAAGACGAGCCGGTGAAGGGAAAAGAGGTTCCTCTGGAATGGACTGAGACATCTGGGGGACTCTTGGAATGGTGGCACGACCCTGGAGTTCCTCTCGCCGTTCCTGTTGAGAGGGCCTCCTCTTGAGATGCGACGGGAACGCCGGGAACTCTTTCCCGACGAAGCAGGGAAAGGATCCCTCATCTCGAGCTACGAGGCGGAAACGGGGCTCCTCTGGATGTGGGCGGGACCCTCGTGATTCCTCTCGAGTGGAGACGGCTAGGTCGGGGAACTTCTGGATTTGCACCAAGGGTGTGAAGGACCCTTTCGAAGTTCCAGAGGTGAGGTGTGATCAGCCTCGAGACGCCTCAGCGGAAATGGGCCTCATCTCGCCTGGAGGGGAGAACCTCCTGGATTTTCTCGAGTTGCGGCAGGTCTTCTCGAGTTACGACGGGGACCTCAGGGACCCGCTCTGGTGGCCTCAGGAAAGGCCAGTCCCCATGCGAGTTGCTAGGGGACCTCTCGGGATTCCTCTCCCGTCCATGCCGGGGCCTCAGTCCTTGTGTGGAGTCGGGGCCGGAACCTGAGGATTCCTCTCCAGTGTTGCCATGGATCTTGGGGTGCTTCTGAGTCTCCCCAGGGGAGTCAGGCCTCGTCTCGAGTGGGGGCATGCACGTGCGCTTTCCTCCCGAGCTGCAGCAGTAGTGTCCCGCTTCCTGTCACGTGGATCAAGGGATCTGTGGCTTTCCCTCGAGGCTGTCCCTCGAGGCTTTCCCACGAGGCTTTCCCACAGGGCTGTGCCACGTGCCACCTTGGTGTGAGTCGATCCTCGGCGTGAAAGACGAGCCGGTGAAGGGAAAAGAGGTTCCTCTGGAATGGACTGAGACATCTGGGGGACTCTTGGAATGGTGGCACGACCCTGGAGTTCCTCTCGCCGTTCCTGTTGAGAGGGCCTCCTCTTGAGATGCGACGGGAACGCCGGGAACTCTTTCCCGACGAAGCAGGGAAAGGATCCCTCATCTCGAGCTACGAGGCGGAAACGGGGCTCCTCTGGATGTGGGCGGGACCCTCGTGATTCCTCTCGAGTGGAGACGGCTAGGTCGGGGAACTTCTGGATTTGCACCAAGGGTGTGAAGGACCCTTTCGAAGTTCCAGAGGTGAGGTGTGATCAGCCTCGAGACGCCTCAGCGGAAATGGGCCTCATCTCGCCTGGAGGGGAGAACCTCCTGGATTTTCTCGAGTTGCGGCAGGTCTTCTCGAGTTACGACGGGGACCTCAGGGACCCGCTCTGGTGGCCTCAGGAAAGGCCAGTCCCCATGCGAGTTGCTAGGGGACCTCTCGGGATTCCTCTCCCGTCCATGCCGGGGCCTCAGTCCTTGTGTGGAGTCGGGGCCGGAACCTGAGGATTCCTCTCCAGTGTTGCCATGGATCTTGGGGTGCTTCTGAGTCTCCCCAGGGGAGTCAGGCCTCGTCTCGAGTGGGGGCATGCACGTGCGCTTTCCTCCCGAGCTGCAGCAGTAGTGTCCCGCTTCCTGTCACGTGGATCAAGGGATCTGTGGCTTTCCCTCGAGGCTGTCCCTCGAGGCTTTCCCACGAGGCTTTCCCACAGGGCTGTGCCACGTGCCACCTTGGTGTGAGTCGATCCTCGGCGTGAAAGACGAGCCGGTGAAGGGAAAAGAGGTTCCTCTGGAATGGACTGAGACATCTGGGGGACTCTTGGAATGGTGGCACGACCCTGGAGTTCCTCTCGCCGTTCCTGTTGAGAGGGCCTCCGCTTGAGATGCGACGGGAACGCCGGGAACTCTTTCCCGACGAAGCAGGGAAAGGATCCCTCATCTCGAGCTACGAGGCGGAAACGGGGCTCCTCTGGATGTGGGCGGGACCCTCGTGATTCCTCTCGAGTGGAGACGGCTAGGTCGGGGAACTTCTGGATTTGCACCAAGGGTGTGAAGGACCCTTTCGAAGTTCCAGAGGTGAGGTGTGATCAGCCTCGAGACGCCTCAGCGGAAATGGGCCTCATCTCGCCTGGAGGGGAGAACCTCCTGGATTTTCTCGAGTTGCGGCAGGTCTTCTCGAGTTACGACGGGGACCTCAGGGACCCGCTCTGGTGGCCTCAGGAAAGGCCAGTCCCCATGCGAGTTGCTAGGGGACCTCTCGGGATTCCTCTCCCGTCCATGCCGGGGCCTCAGTCCTTGTGTGGAGTCGGGGTCGGAACCTGAGGATTCCTCTCCAGTGTTGCCATGGATCTTGGGGTGCTTCTGAGTCTCCCCAGGGGAGTCAGGCCTCGTCTCGAGTGGGGGCATGCACGTGCGCTTTCCTCCCGAGCTGCAGCAGTAGTGTCACGCTTCCTGTCACGTGGATCAAGGGATCTGTGGCTTTCCCTCGAGGCTGTCCCTCGAGGCTTTCCCACGAGGCTTTCCCACAGGGCTGTGCCACGTGCCACCTTGGTGTGAGTCGATCCTCGGCGTGAAAGACGAGCCGGTGAAGGGAAAAGAGGTTCCTCTGGAATGGACTGAGACTTCTGGGGGACTCTTGGAATGGTGGCACGACCCTGGAGTTCCTCTCGCCGTTCCTGTTGAGAGGGCCTCCTCTTGAGATGCGACGGGAACGCCGGGAACTCTTTCCCGACGAAGCAGGGAAAGGATCCCTCATCTCGAGCTACGAGGCGGAAACGGGGCTCCTCTGGATGTGGGCGGGACCCTCGTGATTCCTCTCGAGTGGAGACGGCTAGGTCGGGGAACTTCTGGATTTGCACCAAGGGTGTGAAGGACCCTTTCGAAGTTCCAGAGGTGAGGTGTGATCAGCCTCGAGACGCCTCAGCGGAAATGGGCCTCATCTCGCCTGGAGGGGAGAACCTCCTGGATTTTCTCGAGTTGCGGCAGGTCTTCTCGAGTTACGACGGGGACCTCAGGGACCCGCTCTGGTGGCCTCAGGAAAGGCCAGTCCCCATGCGAGTTGCTAGGGCACCTCTCGGGATTCCTCTCCCGTCCATGCCGGGGCCTCAGTCCTTGTGTGGATTCGGGGCCGGAACCTGAGGATTCCTCTCCAGTGTTGCCATGGATCTTGGGGTGCTTCTGAGTCTCCCCAGGGGAGTCAGGCCTCGTCTCGAGTGGGGGCATGCACGTGCGCTTTCCTCCCGAGCTGCAGCAGTAGTGTCACGCTTCCTGTCACGTGGATCAAGGGATCTGTGGCTTTCCCTCGAGGCTGTCCCTCGAGGCTTTCCCACGAGGCTTTCCCACAGGGCTGTGCCACGTGCCACCTTGGTGTGAGTCGATCCTTGGCGTGAAATACGAGCCGGTGAAGGGAAAAGAGGTTCCTCTGGAATGGACTGAGACATCTGGGGGACTCTTGGAATGGTGGCACGACCCTGGAGTTCCTCTCGCCGTTCCTGTTGAGAGGGCCTCCTCTTGAGATGCGACGGGAACGCCGGGAACTCTTTCCCGACGAAGCAGGGAAAGGATCCCTCATCTCGAGCTACGAGGCGGAAACGGGGCTCCTCTGGATGTGGGCGGGACCCTCGTGATTCCTCTCGAGTGGAGACGGGTAGGTCGGGGAACTTCTGGATTTGCACCAAGGGTGTGAAGGACCCTTTCGAAGTTCCAGAGGTGAGGTGTGATCAGCCTCGAGACGCCTCAGCGGAAATGGGCCTCATCTCGCCTGGAGGGGAGAACCTCCTGGATTTTCTCGAGTTGCGGCAGGTCTTCTCGAGTTACGACGGGGACCTCAGGGACCCGCTCTGGTGGCCTCAGGAAAGGCCAGTCCCCATGCGAGTTGCTAGGGGACCTCTCGGGATTCCTCTCCCGTCCATGCCGGGGCCTCAGTCCTTGTGTGGAGTCGGGGCCGGAACCTGAGGATTCCTCTCCAGTGTTGCCATGGATCTTGGGGTGCTTCTGAGTCTCCCCAGGGGAGTCAGGCCTCGTCTCGAGTGGGGGCATGCACGTGCGCTTTCCTCCCGAGCTGCAGCAGTAGTGTCACGCTTCCTGTCACGTGGATCAAGGGATCTGTGGCTTTCCCTCGAGGCTGTCCCTCGAGGCTTTCCCACGAGGCTTTCCCACAGGGCTGTGCCACGTGCCACCTTGGTGTGAGTCGATCCTCGGCGTGAAAGACGAGCCGGTGAAGGGAAAAGAGGTTCCTCTGGAATGGACTGAGATATCTGGGGGACTGTTGGAATGGTGGCACGACCCTGGAGTTCCTCTCGCCGATCCTGTTGAGAGGGCCTCCACTTGAGATGCGACGGGAAGGCCGGGAACTCTTTCCCGACGAAGCAGGGAAAGGATCCCTCATCTCGAGCTACGAGGCGGAAACGGGGCTCCTATGGACGTGGGCGGGACCCTCGTGATTCCTCTCGAGTGGAGACGGCTAGGTCGGGGAACTTCTGGATTTGCACCAAGGGTGTGAAGGACCCTTTCGAAGTTCCAGAGGTGAGGTGTGATCAGCCTCGAGACGCCTCAGCGGAAATGGGCCTCATCTCGCCTGGAGGGGAGAACCTCCTGGATTTTCTCGAGTTGCGGCAGGTCTTCTCGAGTTACGAAGGGGACCACAGGGACCCGCTCTGGTGGCCTCAGGAAAGGCCAGTCCCCATGCGAGTTGCTAGGGGACCTCTCGGGATTCCTCTCCCGTCCATGCCGGGGCCTCAGTCCTTGTGTGGAGTCGGGGCCGGAACCTGAGGATTCCTCTCCAGTGTTGCCATGGATCTTGCGGTGCTTCTGAGTCTCCCCAGGGGAGTCATGCCTCGTGTCGAGTGGGGGCATGCACGTGCGCTTTCCTCCCGATCTGCAGCAGTAGTGTCACGCTTCCTGTCACGTGGATCAAGGGATCTGTGGCTTTCCCTCGAGGCTGTCCCTCGAGGCTTTCCCACGAGGCTTTCCCACAGGGCTGTGCCACGTGCCCCCTTGGTGTGAGTCGATCCTCGGCGTGAAAGACGAGCCGGTGAAGGGAAAAGAGGTTCCTCTGGAATGGACTGAGACATCTGGGGGACTCTTGGAATGGTGGCACGACCCTGGAGTTCCTCTCGCCGTTCCTGTTGAGAGGGCCTCCTCTTGAGATGCGACGGGAACGCCGGGAACTCTTTCCCGACGAAGCAGGGAAAGGATCCCTCATCTCGAGCTACGAGGCGGAAACGGGGCTCCTCTGGATGTGGGCGGGACCCTCGTGATTCCTCTCGAGTGGAGACGGCTAGGTCGGGGAACTTCTGGATTTGCACCAAGGGTGTGAAGGAGCCTTTCGAAGTTCCAGAGGTGAGGTGTGATCAGCCTCGAGACGCCTCAGCGGAAATGGGCCTCATCTCGCCTGGAGGGGAGAACCTCCTGGATTTTCTCGAGTTGCGGCAGGTCTTCTCGAGTTACGACGGGGACCTCAGGGACCCGCTCTGGTGGCCTCAGGAAAGGCCAGTCCCCATGCGAGTTGCTAGGGGACCTCTCGGGATTCCTCTCCCGTCCATGCCGGGGCCTCAGTCCTTGTGTGGAGTCGGGGCCGGAACCTGAGGATTCCTCTCCAGTGTTGCCATGGATCTTGGGGTGCTTCTGAGTCTCCCCAGGGGAGTCAGGCCTCGTCTCGAGTGGGGGCATGCACGTGCGCTTTCCTCCCGAGCTGCAGCAGTAGTGTCACGCTTCCTGTCACGTGGATCAAGGGATCTGTGGCTTTCCCTCGAGGCTGTCCCTCGAGGCTTTCCCACGAGGCTTTCCCACAGGGCTGTGCCACGTGCCACCTTGGTGTGAGTCGATCCTCGGCGTGAAAGACGAGCCGGTGAAGGGAAAAGAGGTTCTTCTGGAATGGACTGAGACATCTGGAGGACTCTTGGAATGGTGGCACGACCCTGGAGTTCCTCTCGCCGTTCCTGTTGACAGGGCCTCCTCTTGAGATGCGACGGGAACGCCGGGAACTCTTTCCCGACGAAGCAGGGAAAGGATCCCTCATCTCGAGCTACGAGGCGGAAACGGGGCTCCTCTGGATGTGGGCGGGACCCTCCTGATTCCTCTCGAGTGGAGACGGCTAGGTCGGGGAACTTCTTGATTTGCACCAAGGGTGTGAAGGACCCTTTCGAAGTTCCAGAGGTGAGGTGTGATCAGCCTCGAGACGCCTCAGCGGAAATGGGCCTCATCTCACCTGGAGGGGAGAATCTCCTGGATTTTCTCGAGTTGCGGCAGGTCTTCTCGAGTTACGACGGGGACCTCAGGGACCCGCTCTGGTGACCTCAGGAAAGGCCAGTCCCCATGCGAGTTGCTAGGGGACCTCTCGGGATTCCTCTCCCGTCCATGCCGGGGCCTCAGTCCTTGTGTGGAGTCGGGGCCGGAACCTGAGGATTCCTCTCCAGTGTTGCCATGGATCTTGGGGTGCTTCTGAGTCTCCCCAGGGGAGTCAGGCCTCGTCTCGAGTGGGGGCATGCACGTGCGCTTTCCTCCCGAGCTGCAGCAGTAGTGTCACGCTTCCTGTCACGTGGATCAAGGGATCTGTGGCTTTCCCTCGAGGCTGTCCCTCGAGGCTTTCCCACGAGGCTTTCCCACAGGGCTGTGCCACGTGCCACCTTGGTGTGAGTCGATCCTCGGCGTGAAAGACGAGCCGGTGAAGGGAAAAGAGGTTCCTCTGGAATGGACTGAGACATCTGGGGGACTCTTGGAATGGTGGCACGACCCTGGAGTTCCTCTCGCCGTTCCTGTTGAGAGGGCCTCCTCTTGAGATGCGACGGGAACGCCGGGAACTCTTTCCCGACGAAGCAGGGAAAGGATCCCTCCTCTCGAGCTACGAGGCGGAAACGGGGCTCCTCTGGATGTGGGCGGGACCCTCGTGATTCCTCTCGAGTGGAGACAGCTAGGTCGGGAACTTCTGGATTTGCACCAAGGGTGTGAAGGAGCCTTTCGAAGTTCCAGAGGTGAGGTGTGATCAGCCTCGAGACGCCTCAGTGGAAATGGGCCTCATCTCGCCTGGAGGGGAGAACCTCCTGGATTTTCTCGAGTTGCGGCAGGTCTTCTCGAGTTACGACGGGGACCTCAGGGACCCGCTCTGGTGGCCTCAGGAAAGGCCAGTCCCCATGCGAGTTGCTAGGGGACCTCTCGGGATTCCTCTCCCGTCCATGCCGGGGCCTCAGTCCTTGTGTGGAGTCGGGGCCGGAACCTGAGGATTCCTCTCCAGTGTTGCCATGGATCTTGGGGTGCTTCTGAGTCTCCCCAGGGGAGTCAGGCCTCGTCTCGAGTGGGGGCATGCACGTGCGCTTTCCTCCCGAGCTGCAGCAGTAGTGTCATGCTTCCTGTCACGTGGATCAAGGGATCTGTGGCTTTCCCTCGAGGCTGTCCCTCGAGGCTTTCCCACGAGGCTTTCCCACAGGGCTGTGCCACGTGCCACCTTGGTGTGAGTCGATCCTCGGCGTGAAAGACGAGCCGGTGAAGGGAAAAGAGGTTCCTCTGGAATGGACTGAGACATCTGGGGGACTCTTGGAATGGTGGCACGACCCTGGAGTTCCTCTCGCCGTTCCTGTTGAGAGGGCCTCCTCTTGAGATGCGACGGGAACGCCGGGAACTCTTTCCCGACGAAGCAGGGAAAGGATCCCTCATCTCGAGCTACGAGGCGGAAACGGGGCTCCTCTGGATGTGGGCGGGACCCTCGTGATTCCTCTCGAGTGGAGACGGCTAGGTCGGGGAACTTCTGGATTTGCACCAAGGGTGTGAAGGAGCCTTTCGAAGTTCCAGAGGTGAGGTGTGATCAGCCTCGAGACGCCTCAGCGGAAATGGGCCTCATCTCGCCTGGAGGGGAGAACCTCCTGGATTTTCTCGAGTTGCGGCAGGTCTTCTCGAGTTACGACGGGGACCTCAGGGACCCGCTCTGGTGGCCTCAGGAAAGGCCAGTCCCCATGCGAGTTGCTAGGGGACCTCTCGGGATTCCTCTCCCGTCCATGCCGGGGCCTCAGTCCTTGTGTGGAGTCGGGGCCGGAACCTGAGGATTCCTCTCCAGTGTTGCCATGGATCTTGGGGTGCTTCTGAGTCTCCCCAGGGGAGTCAGGCCTCGTCTCGAGTGGGGGCATGCACGTGCGCTTTCCTCCCGAGCTGCAGCAGTAGTGTCACGCTTCCTGTCACGTGGATCAAGGGATCTGTGGCTTTCCCTCGAGGCTGTCCCTCGAGGCTTTCCCACGAGGCTTTCCCACAGGGCTGTGCCACGTGCCACCTTGGTGTGAGTCGATCCTCGGCGTGAAAGACGAGCCGGTGAAGGGAAAAGAGGTTCTTCTGGAATGGACTGAGACATCTGGAGGACTCTTGGAATGGTGGCACGACCCTGGAGTTCCTCTCGCCGTTCCTGTTGACAGGGCCTCCTCTTGAGATGCGACGGGAACGCCGGGAACTCTTTCCCGACGAAGCAGGGAAAGGATCCCTCATCTCGAGCTACGAGGCGGAAACGGGGCTCCTCTGGATGTGATCGGGACCCTCCTGATTCCTCTCGAGTGGAGACGGCTAGGTCGGGGAACTTCTTGATTTGCACCAAGGGTGTGAAGGACCCTTTCGAAGTTCCAGAGGTGAGGTGTGATCAGCCTCGAGACGCCTCAGCGGAAATGGGCCTCATCTCACCTGGAGGGGAGAATCTCCTGGATTTTCTCGAGTTGCGGCAGGTCTTCTCGAGTTACGACGGGGACCTCAGGGACCCGCTCTGGTGACCTCAGGAAAGGCCAGTCCCCATGCGAGTTGCTAGGGGACCTCTCGGGATTCCTCTCCCGTCCATGCCGGGGCCTCAGTCCTTGTGTGGAGTCGGGGCCGGAACCTGAGGATTCCTCTCCAGTGTTGCCATGGATCTTGGGGTGCTTCTGAGTCTCCCCAGGGGAGTCAGGCCTCGTCTCGAGTGGGGGCATGCACGTGCGCTTTCCTCCCGAGCTGCAGCAGTAGTGTCACGCTTCCTGTCACGTGGATCAAGGGATCTGTGGCTTTCCCTGGAGGCTGTCCCTCGAGGCTTTCCCACGAGGCTTTCCCACAGGGCTGTGCCACGTGCCACCTTGGTGTGAGTCGATCCTCGGCGTGAAAGACGAGCCGGTGAAGGGAAAAGAGGTTCCTCTGGAATGGACTGAGATATCTGGGGGACTGTTGGAATGGTGGCACGACCCTGGAGTTCCTCTCGCCGATCCTGTTGAGAGGGCCTCCACTTGAGATGCGACGGGAACGCCGGGAACTCTTTCCCGACGAAGCAGGGAAAGGATCCCTCATCTCGAGCTACGAGGCAGAAACGGGGCTCCTCTGGACGTGGGCGGGACCCTCGTGATTCCTCTCGAGTGGAGACAGCTAGGTCGGGGAACTTCTGGATTTGCACCAAGGGTGTGAAGGAGCCTTTCGAAGTTCCAGAGGTGAGGTGTGATCAGCCTCGAGACGCCTCAGCGGAAATGGGCCTCATCTCGCCTGGAGGGGAGAACCTCCTGGATTTTCTCGAGTTGCGGCAGGTCTTCTCGAGTTACGAAGGGGACCACAGGGACCCGCTCTGGTGGCCTCAGGAAAGGCCAGTCCCCATGCGAGTTGCTAGGGGACCTCTCGGGATTCCTCTCCCGTCCATGCCGGGGCCTCAGTCCTTGTGTGGAGTCGGGGCCGGAACCTGAGGATTCCTCTCCAGTGATGCCATGGATCTTGGGGTGCTTCTGAGTCTCCCCAGGGGAGTCAGGCCTCGTCTCGAGTGGGGGCATGCACGTGCGCTTTCCTCCCGAGCTGCAGCAGTAGTGTCACGCTTCCTGTCACGTGGATCAAGGGATCTGTGGCTTTCCCTCGAGGCTGTCCCTCGAGGCTTTCCCACGAGGCTTTCCCACAGGGCTGTGCCACGTGCCACCTTGGTGTGAGTCGATCCTCGGCGTGAAAGACGAGCCGGTGAAGGGAAAAGAGGTTCCTCTGGAATGGACTGAGACATCTGGGGGACTCTTGGAATGGTGGCACGACCCTGGAGTTCCTCTCGCCGTTCCTGTTGAGAGGGCCTCCTCTTGAGATGCGACGGGAACGCCGGGAACTCTTTCCCGACGAAGCAGGGAAAGGATCCCTCATCTCGAGCTACGAGGCGGAAACGGGGCTCCTCTGGATGTGGGCGGGACCCTCGTGATTCCTCTCGAGTGGAGACGGCTAGGTCGGGGAACTTCTGGATTTGCACCAAGGGTGTGAAGGACCCTTTCGAAGTTCCAGAGGTGAGGTGTGATCAGCCTCGAGACGCCTCAGCGGAAATGGGCCTCATCTCGCCTGGAGGGGAGAACTTCCTGGATTTTCTCGAGTTGCGGCAGGTCTTCTCGAGTTACGACGGGGACCTCAGGGACCCGCTCTGGTGGCCTCAGGAAAGGCCAGTCCCCATGCGAGTTGCTAGGGGACCTCTCGGGATTCCTCTCCCGTCCATGCCGGGGCCTCAGTCCTTGTGTGGAGTCGGGGCCGGAACCTGAGGATTCCTCTCCAGTGTTGCCATGGATCTTGGGGTGCTTCTGAGTCTCCCCAGGGGAGTCAGGCCTCGTCTCGAGTGGGGGCATGCACGTGCGCTTTCCTCCCGAGCTGCAGCAGTAGTGTCACGCTTCCTGTCACGTGGATCAAGGGATCTGTGGCTTTCCCTCGAGGCTGTCCCTCGAGGCTTTCCCACGAGGCTTTCCCACAGGGCTGTGCCACGTGCCACCTTGGTGTGAGTCGATCCTCGGCGTGAAAGACGAGCCGGTGAAGGGAAAAGAGGTTCCTCTGGAATGGACTGAGACATCTGGGGGACTCTTGGAATGGTGGCACGACCCTGGAGTTCCTCTCGCCGTTCCTGTTGAGAGGGCCTCCTCTTGAGATGCGACGGGAACGCCGGGAATTCTTTCCCGACGAAGCAGGGAAAGGATCCCTCATCTCGAGCTACGAGGCGGAAACGGGGCTCCTCTGGATGTGGGCGGGACCCTCGTGATTCCTCTCGAGTGGAGACGGCTAGGTCGGGGAACTTCTGGATTTGCACCAAGGGTGTGAAGGACCCTTTCGAAGTTCCAGAGGTGAGGTGTGATCAGCCTCGAGATGCCTCAGCGGAAATGGGCCTCATCTCGCCTGGAGGGGAGAACCTCCTGGATTTTCTCGAGTTGCGGCAGGTCTTCTCGAGTTACGACGGGGACCTCAGGGACCCGCTCTGGTGGCCTCAGGAAAGGCCAGTCCCCATGCGAGTTGCTAGGGGACCTCTCGGGATTCCTCTCCCGTCCATGCCGGGGCCTCAGTCCTTGTGTGGAGTCGGGGCTGGAACCTGAGGATTCCTCTCCAGTGTTGCCATGGATCTTGGGGTGCTTCTGAGTCTCCCCAGGGGAGTCAGGCCTCGTCTCGAGTGGGGGCATGCACGTGCGCTTTCCTCCCGAGCTGCAGCAGTAGTGTCACGCTTCCTGTCACGTGGATCAAGGGATCTGTGGCTTTCCCTCGAGGCTGTCCCTCGAGGCTTTCCCACGAGGCTTTCCCACAGGGCTGTGCCACGTGCCACCTTGGTGTGAGTCGATCCTCGGCGTGAAAGACGAGCCGGTGAAGGGAAAAGAGGTTCCTCTGGAATGGACTGAGACATCTGGGGGACTCTTGGAATGGTGGCACGACCCTGGAGTTCCTCTCGCCGTTCCTGTTGAGAGGGCCTCCTCTTGAGATGCGACGGGAACGCCGGGAACTCTTTCCCGACGAAGCAGGGAAAGGATCCCTCATCTCGAGCTACGAGGCGGGAAACGGGGCTCCTCTGGATGTGGGCGGGACCCTCGTGATTCCTCTCGAGTGGAGACGGCTAGGTCGGGGAACTTCTGGATTTGCACCAAGGGTGTGAAGGAGCCTTTCGAAGTTCCAGAGGTTAGGTGTGATCAGCCTCGAGACGCCTCAGCGGAAATGGGCCTCATCTCGCCTGGAGGGGAGAACCTCCTGGATTTTCTCGAGTTGCGGCAGGTCTTCTCGAGTTACGACGGGGACCTCAGGGACCCGCTCTGGTGGCCTCAGGAAAGGCCAGTCCCCATGCGAGTTGCTAGGGGACCTCTCGGGATTCCTCTCCCGTCCATGCCGGGGCCTCAGTCCTTGTGTGGAGTCGGGGCCGGAACCTGAGGATTCCTCTCCAGTGTTGCCATGGATCTTGGGGTGCTTCTGAGTCTCCCCAGGGGAGTCAGGCCTCGTCTCGAGTGGGGGCATGCACGTGCGCTTTCCTCCCGAGCTGCAGCAGTAGTGTCACGCTTCCTGTCACGTGGATCAAGGGATCTGTGGCTTTCCCTCGAGGCTGTCCCTCGAGGCTTTCCCACGAGGCTTTCCCACAGGGCTGTGCCACGTGCCACCTTGGTGTGAGTCGATCCTCGGCGTGAAAGACGAGCCGGTGAAGGGAAAAGAGGTTCCTCTGGAATGGACTGAGACATCTGGAGGACTCTTGGAATGGTGGCACGACCCTGGAGTTCCTCTCGCCGTTCCTGTTGAGAGGGCCTCCTCTTGAGATGCGACGGGAACGCCGGGAACTCTTTCCCAACGAAGCAGGGAAAGGATCCCTCCTCTCGAGCTACGAGGCGGAAACGGTGCTCCTCTGGATGTGGGCGGGACCCTCGTGATTCCTCTCGAGTGGAGACGGCTAGGTCGGGAACTTCTGGATTTGCACCAAGGGTGTGAAGGACCCTTTCGAAGTTCCAGAGGTGAGGTGTGATCAGCCTCGAGACGCCTCAGCGGAAATTGGCCTCATCTCGCCTGGAGGGGAGAACCTCCTGGATTTTCTCGAGTTGCGGCAGGTCTTCTCGAGTTACGACGGGGACCTCAGGGACCCGCTCTGGTGGCCTCAGGAAAGGCCAGTCCCCATGCGAGTTGCTAGGGGACCTCTCGGGATTCCTCTCCCGTCCATGCCGGGGCCTCAGTCCTTGTGTGGTGTCGGGGCCGGAACCTGAGGATTCCTCTCCAGTGTTGCCATGGATCTTGCGGTGCTTCTGAGTCTCCCCAGGGGAGTCAGGCCTCGTCTCGAGTGGGGGCATGCACGTGCGCTTTCCTCCCGAGCTGCAGCAGTAGTGTCACGCTTCCTGTCACGTGGATCAAGGGATCTGTGGCTTTCCCTCGAGGCTGTCCCTCGAGGCTTTCCCACGAGGCTTTCCCACAGGGCTGTGCCACGTGCCACCTTGGTGTGAGTCGATCCTCGGCGTGAAAGACGAGCCGGTGAAGGGAAAAGAGGTTCCTCTGGAATGGACTGAGACATCTGGAGGACTCTTGGAATGGTGGCACGACCCTGGAGTTCCTCTCGCCGTTCCTGTTGAGAGGGCCTCCTCTTGAGATGCGACGGGAACGCCGGGAACTCTTTCACAACGAAGCAGGGAAAGGATCCCTCCTCTCGAGCTACGAGGCGGAAACGGTGCTCCTCTGGATGTGGGCGGGACCCTCGTGATTCCTCTCGAGTGGAGACGGCTAGGTCGGGAACTTCTGGATTTGCACCAAGGGTGTGAAGGACCCTTTCGAAGTTCCAGAGGTGAGGTGTGATCAGCCTCGAGACGCCTCAGCGGAAATTGGCCTCATCTCGCCTGGAGGGGAGAACCTCCTGGATTTTCTCGAGTTGCGGAAGGTCTTCTCGAGTTACGACGGGGACCTCAGGGACCCGCTCTGGTGGCCTCAGGAAAGGCCAGTCCCCATGCGAGTTGCTAGGGGACCGCTCGGGATTCCTCTCCCGTCCATGCCGGGGCCTCAGTCCTTGTGTGGAGTCGGGGCCGGAACCTGAGGATTCCTCTCCAGTGTTGCCATGGATCTTGCGGTGCTTCTGAGTCTCCCCAGGGGAGTCAGGCCTCGTCTCGAGTGGGGGCATGCACGTGCGCTTTCCTCCCGAGCTGCAGCAGTAGTGTCACGCTTCCTGTCACGTGGATCAAGGGATCTGTGGCTTTCCCTCGAGGCTGTCCCTCGAGGCTTTCCCACGAGGCTTTCCCACAGGGCTGTGCCACGTGCCACCTTGGTGTGAGTCGATCCTCGGCGTGAAAGACGAGCCGGTGAAGGGAAAAGAGGTTCCTCTGGAATGGACTGAGACATCTGGAGGACTCTTGGAATGGTGGCACGACCCTGGAGTTCCTCTCGCCGTTCCTGTTGAGAGGGCCTCCTCTTGAGATGCGACGGGAACGCCGGGAACTCTTTCCCGACGAAGCAGGGAAAGGATCCCTCCTCTCGAGCTACGAGGCGGAAACGGTGCTCCTCTGGATGTGGGCGGGACCCTCGTGATTCCTCTCGAGTGGAGACGGCTAGGTCGGGAACTTCTGGATTTGCACCAAGGGTGTGAAGGACCCTTTCGAAGTTCCAGAGGTGAGGTGTGATCAGCCTCGAGACGCCTCAGCGGAAATTGGCCTCATCTCGCCTGGAGGGGAGAACCTCCTGGATTTTCTCGAGTTGCGGCAGGTCTTCTCGAGTTACGACGGGGACCTCAGGGACCCGCTCTGGTGGCCTCAGGAAAGGCCAGTCCCCATGCGAGTTGCTAGGGGACCTCTCGGGATTCCTCTCCCGTCCATGCCGGGGCCTCAGTCCTTGTGTGGAGTCGGGGCCGGAACCTGAGGATTCCTCTCCAGTGTTGCCATGGATCTTGGGGTGCTTCTGAGTCTCCCCAGGGGAGTCAGGCCTCGTCTCGAGTGGGGGCATGCACGTGCGCTTTCCTCCCGAGCTTCAGCAGTAGTGTCACGCTTCCTGTCACGTGGATCAAGGGATCTGTGGCTTTCCCTCGAGGCTGTCCCTTGAGGCTTTCCCACGAGGCTTTCCCACAGGGCTGTGCCACGTGCCACCTTGGTGTGAGTCGATCCTCGGCGTGAAAGACGAGCCGGTGAAGGGAAAAGAGGTTCCTCTGGAATGGACTGAGACATCTGGGGGACTCTTGGAATGGTGGCACGACCCTGGAGTTCCTCTCGCCATTCCTGTTGAGAGGGCCTCCTCTTGAGATGCGTCGGGAAAGCCGGGAACTCTTTCCCGACGAAGCAGGGAAAGGATCCCTCATCTCGAGCTACGAGGCGGAAACGGGGCTCCTCTAGATGTGGGCGGGACCCTCTGATTGCTCTCGAGTGGAGACGGGTATGTCGGGGAACTTCTTGATTTGCACCAAGGGTGTGAAGGACCCTTTCGAAGTTCCAGAGGTGAGGTGTGATCAGCCTGGAGACGCCTCAGCGGAAATGGGCCTCATCTCGCCTGGAGGGGAGAACCTCCTGGATTTTCTCGAGTTGCGGCATGTCTTCTCGAGTTACGACGGGGACCTCAGGGACCCGCTCTGGTGGCCTCAGGAAAGGCCAGTCCCCATGCGAGATGCTAGGGGACCTCTCGGGATTCCTCTCCCGACCATGCCGGGGCCTCAGTCCTTCTGTGGAATCGGGGCCGGAACCTAAGGATTCCTCTCCAGTGTTGCCATGGATCTTGGGGTGCTTCTGAGTCTCCCCAGGGGAGTCAGGCCTCGTCTCGAGTGGGGGCATGCATGTGCGCTTTCCTCCCGAGCTGCAGCAGTAGTGTCACGCTTTCTGTCACGTGGATCAAGGGATCGGTGGCTTTCCCTCGAGGCTGTCCCTCAAGGCTTTCCCACGAGGCTTTCCCACAGGGCTGTGCCACGTGCCCCCTTGGTGTGAGTCGATCCTCGGCGTGAAACACGAGCCGGTGAAGGGAAAAGAGGTTCCTCTGGAATGGACTGAGACATCTGGGGGACTCTTGGAATGGTGGCACGACCCTGGAGTTCCTCTCGCCGTTCCTGTTGAGAGGGACTCCTCTTGAGATGCGACGGGAACGCCGGGAACTCTTTCCCGACGAAGCAGGGAAAGGATCCCTCATCTCGAGCTACAAGGCGGAAACGGGGCTCCTCTGGATGTGGGCGGGACCCTCGTGATTCCTCTCGAGTGGAGACGGGTATGTCGGGGAACTTCTTGATTTGCACCAAGGGTGTGAAGGACCCTTTCGAACTTCCAGAGGGGAGGTGTGATCAGCCTCGAGACGCCTCAGCGGAAATGGGCCTCATCTCGCCTGGAGGGGAGAACCTCCTGGATTTTCTCGAGTTGCGGCAGGTCTTCTCGAGTTACGACGGGGACCTCAGGGACCCGCTCTGGTGGCCTCAGGAAAGGCCAGTCCCCATGCGAGTTGCTAGGGGACCTCTCGGGATTCCTCTCCCGTCCATGCCGGGGCCTCAGTCCTTGTGTGGAGTCGGGGCCGGAACCTGAGGATTCCTCTCCAGTGTTGCCATGGATCTTGGGGTGCTTCTGAGTCTCCCCAGGGGAGTCAGGCCTCGTCTCGTGTGGGGGCATGCACGTGCGCTTTCCTCCCGAGCTGCAGCAGTAGTGTCACGCTTCCTGTCACGTGGATCAAGGGATCTGTGGCTTTCCCTCGAGGCTGTCCCTCGAGGCTTTCCCACGAGGCTTTCCCACAGGGCTGTGCCACGTGCCACCTTGGTGTGAGTCGATCCTCGGCGTGAAAGACGAGCCGGTGAAGGGAAAAGAGGTTCCTCTGGAATGGACTGAGACATCTGGGGGACTCTTGGAATGGTGGCACGACCCTGGAGTTCCTCTCGCCGCTCCTGTTGAGACGGCCTCCTCTTGAGATGCGACGGGAACGCCGGGAACTCTTTCCCGACGAAGCAGGGAAAGGATCCCTCATCTCGAGCTACGAGGCGGAAACGGGGCTCCTCTGGATGTGGGCGGGACCCTCGTGATTCCTCTCCAGTGGAGACGGGTATGTCGGGGAACTTCTTGATTTGCACCAAGGGTGTGAAGGACCCTTTCGAAGTTCCAGAGGTGACGTGTGATCAGCCTCGAGACGCCTCAGCGGAAATGGGCCTCATCTCGCCTGGAGGGGAGAACCTCCTGGATTTTCTCGAGTTGCGGCAGGTCTTCTCGAGTTACGACGGGGACCTCAGGGACCCGCTCTGGTGGCCTCAGGAAAGGCCAGTCCCCATGCGAGTTGCTAGGGGACCTCTCGGGATTCCTCTCCCGTCCATGCCGGGGCCTCAGTCCTTGTGTGGAGTCGGGGCCGGAACCTGAGGATTCCTCTCCAGTGTTGCCATGGATCTTGGGGTGCTTCTGAGTCTCCCCAGGGGAGTCAGGCCTCGTCTCGAGTGGGGGCATGCACGTGCGCTTTCCTCCCGAGCTGCAGCAGTAGTGTCACGCTTCCTGTCACGTGGATCAAGGGATCTGTGGCTTTCCCTCGAGGCTGTCCCTCGAGGCTTTCCCACGAGGCTTTCCCACAGGGCTGTGCCACGTGCCACCTTGGTGTGAGTCGATCCTCGGCGTGAAAGACGAGCCGGTGAAGGGAAAAGATGTTCCTCTGGAATGGACTGAGACATCTGGGGGACTCTGGGAATGCTGGCTCGACCCTGGAGTTCCTCTCACCGTTCCTGTTGAGAGGGCCTCCTCTTGAGATGCGACGGGAACGCCGGGAACTCTTTCCCGACGAAGCAGGGAAAGGATCCCTCATCTCGAGCTACGAGGCGGAAACGGGGCTCCTCTGGATGTGGGCGGGACCCTCGTGATTCCTCTCGAGTGGAGACGGGTATGTCGGGGAACTTCTTGATTTGCACCAAGGGTGTGAAGGACCCTTTCGAAGTTCCAGAGGTGAGGTGTGATCAGCCTGGAGACGCCTCAGCGGAAATGGGCCTCATCTCGCCTGGAGGGGAGAACCTCCTGGATTTTCTCGAGTTGCGGTAGGTCTTCTCGAGTTACGACGTGGACCTCAGGGACCCGCTCTGGTGGCCTCAGGAAAGGCCAGTCCCCATGCGAGTTGCTAGGGGACCTCTCGGGATTCCTCTCCCGTCCATGCCGGGGCCTCAGTCCTTCTGTGGAGTCGGGGCCGGAACCTGAGGATTCCTCTCCAGTGTTGCCATGGATCTTGGTGTGGTTCTGAGTCTCCCCAGGGGAGTCAGGGCTCGCCTCGAGTGGGGGCATGCACGTGCGCTTTCCTCCCGAGCTGCAGCAGTAGTGTCACGCTTCCTGTCACGTGGATCAAGGGATCTGTGGCTTTCCCTCGAGGCTGTCCCTCGAGGCTTTCCCACGAGGCTTTCCCACAGGGCTGTGCCACGTGCCACCTTGGTGTGAGTCGATCCTCGGCGTGAAAGACGAGCCGGTGAAGGGAAAAGAGGTTCCTCTGGAATGGACTGAGACATCTGGGGGACTCTTGGAATGGTGGCACGACCCTGGAGTTCCTCTCGCCGTTCCTGTTGAGAGGGCCTCCTCTTGAGATGCGACGGGAACGCCGGGAACTCTTTCCCGACGAAGCAGGGAAAGGATCCCTCATCTCGAGCTACGAGGCGGAAACGGGGCTCCTCTGGATGTGGGCGGGACCCTCGTGATTCCTCTCGAGTGGAGACGGGTATGTCGGGGAACTTCTTGATTTGCACCAAGGGTGTGAAGGACCCTTTCGAAGTTCCAGAGGTGACGTGTGATCAGCCTGGAGACGCCTCAGCGGAAATGGGCCTCATCTCGCCTGGAGGGGAGAACCTCCTGGATTTTCTCGAGTTGCGGTAGGTCTTCTCGAGTTACGACGTGGACCTCAGGGACCCGCTCTGGTGGCCTCAGGAAAGGCCAGTCCCCATGCGAGTTGCTAGGGGACCTCTCGGGATTCCTCTCCCGTCCATGCCGGGGCCTCAGTCCTTCTGTGGAGTCGGGGCCGGAACCTGAGGATTCCTCTCCAGTGTTGCCATGGATCTTGGTGTGGTTCTGAGTCTCCCCAGGGGAGTCAGGGCTCGCCTCGAGTGGGGGCATGCACGTGCGCTTTCCTCCCGAGCTGCAGCAGTAGTGTCACGCTTCCTGTCACGTGGATCAAGGGATCTGTGGCTTTCCCTCGAGGCTGTCCCTCGAGGCTTTCCCACGAGGCTTTCCCACAAGGCTGTGCCACGTGCCACCTTGGTGTGAGTCGATCCTCGGCGTGAAAGACGAGCCGGTGAAGGGAAAAGAGGTTCCTCTGGAATGGACTGAGACATCTGGGGGACTCTTGGAATGGTGGCACGACCCTGGAGTTCCTCTCGCCGTTCCTGTTGAGAGGGCCTCCTCTTGAGATGCGACGGGAACGCCAGGAACTCTTTCCCGACGAAGCAGGGAAAGGATCCCTCATCTCGAGCTACGAGGCGGAAACGGGGCTCCTCTGGATGTGGGCGGGACCCTCGTGATTCCTCTCGAGTGGAGACAGGTATGTCGGGGAACTTCTTGATTTGCACCAAGGGTGTGAAGGAGCCTTTCGAAGTTCCAGAGGTGAGGTGTGATCAGCCTCGAGACGCCTCAGCAGAAATGGGCCTCATCTCGCCTGGCGGGGAGAACCTCCTGGATTTTCTCGAGTTGCGGCAGGTCTTCTCGAGTTACGACGGGGACCTCAGGGACCCGCTCTGGTGGCCTCAGGAAAGGCCAGTCCCCATGCGAGTTGCTAGGGGACCTCTCGGGATTCCTCTCCCGTCCATGCCGGGGCCTCAGTCCTTGTGTGGAGTCGGGGCCGGAACCTGAGGATTCCTCTCCAGTGTTGCCATGGATCTTGGTGTGGTTCTGAGTCTCCCCAGGGGAGTCAGGGCTCGCCTCGAGTGGGGGCATGCACGTGCGCTTTCCTCCCGAGCTGCAGCAGTAGTGTCCCGCTTCCTGTCACGTGGATCAAGGGATCTGTGGCTTTCCCTCGAGGCTGTCCCTCGAGGCTTTCCCACGAGGCTTTCCCACAGGGCTGTGCCACGTGCCACCTTGGTGTGAGTCGATCCTCGGCGTGAAAGACGAGCCGGTGAAGGGAAAAGAGGTTCCTCTGGAATGGACTGAGACATCTGGGGGACTCTTGGAATGGTGGCACGACCCTGGAGTTCCTCTCGCCGCTCCTGTTGAGACGGCCTTCTCTTGAGATGCGACGGGAACGCCGGGAAATCTTTCCCGACGAAGCAGGGAAAGGATCCCTCATCTCGAGCTACGAGGCGGAAACGGGGCTCCTCTGGATGTGGGCGGGACCCTCGTGATTCCTCTCCAGTGGAGACGGGTATGTCGGGGAACTTCTTGATTTGCACCAAGGGTGTGAAGGACCCTTTCGAAGTTCCAGAGGTGACGTGTGATCAGCCTCGAGACGCCTCAGCGGAAATGGGCCTCATCTCGCCTGGAGGGGAGAACCTCCTGGATTTTCTCGAGTTGCGGCAGGTCTTCTCGAGTTACGACGGGGACCTCAGGGACCCGCTCTGGTGGCCTCAGGAAAGGCCAGTCCCCATGCGAGTTGCTAGGGGACCTCTCGGGATTCCTCTCCCGTCCATGCCGGGGCCTCAGTCCTTGTGTGGAGTCGGGGCCGGAACCTGAGGATTCCTCTCCAGTGTTGCCATGGATCTTGGGGTGCTTCTGAGTCTCCCCAGGGGAGTCAGGCCTCGTCTCGAGTGGGGGCATGCACGTGCGCTTTCCTCCCGAGCTGCAGCAGTAGTGTCACGCTTCCTGTCACGTGGATCAAGGGATCTGTGGCTTTCCCTCGAGGCTGTCCCTCGAGGCTTTCCCACGAGGCTTTCCCACAGGGCTGTGCCACGTGCCACCTTGGTGTGAGTCGATCCTCGGCGTGAAAGACGAGCCGGTGAAGGGAAAAGATGTTCCTCTGGAATGGACTGAGACATCTGGGGGACTCTGGGAATGCTGGCTCGACCCTGGAGTTCCTCTCACCGTTCCTGTTGAGAGGGCCTCCTCTTGAGATGCGACGGGAACGCCAGGAACTCTTTCCCGACGAAGCAGGGAAAGGATCCCTCATCTCGAGCTACGAGGCGGAAACGGGGCTCCTCTGGATGTGGGCGGGACCCTCGTGATTCCTCTCGAGTGGAGACGGGTATGTCGGGGAACTTCTTGATTTGCACCAAGGGTGTGAAGGACCCTTTCGAAGTTCCAGAGGTGACGTGTGATCAGCCTGGAGACGCCTCAGCGGAAATGGGCCTCATCTCGCCTGGAGGGGAGAACCTCCTGGATTTTCTCGAGTTGCGGTAGGTCTTCTCGAGTTACGACGTGGACCTCAGGGACCCGCTCTGGTGGCCTCAGGAAAGGCCAGTCCCCATGCGAGTTGCTAGGGGACCTCTCGGGATTCCTCTCCCGTCCATGCCGGGGCCTCAGTCCTTCTGTGGAGTCGGGGCCGGAACCTGAGGATTCCTCTCCAGTGTTGCCATGGATCTTGGTGTGGTTCTGAGTCTCCCCAGGGGAGTCAGTGCTCGCCTCGAGTGGGGGCATGCACGTGCGCTTTCCTCCCGAGCTGCAGCAGTAGTGTCACGCTTCCTGTCACGTGGATCAAGGGATCTGTGGCTTTCCCTCGAGGCTGTCCCTCGAGGCTTTCCCACGAGGCTTTCCCACAGGGCTGTGCCACGTGCCACCTTGGTGTGAGTCGATCCTCGGCGTGAAAGACGAGCCGGTGAAGGGAAAAGAGGTTCCTCTGGAATGGACTGAGACATCTGGGGGACTCTTGGAATGGTGGCACGACCCTGGAGTTCCTCTCTCCGTTCCTGTTGAGAGGGCCTCCTCTTGAGATGCGACGGGAACGCCAGGAACTCTTTCCCGACGAAGCAGGGAAAGGATCCCTCATCTCGAGCTACGAGGCGGAAACGGGGCTCCTCTGGATGTGGGCGGGACCCTCGTGATTCCTCTCGAGTGGAGACAGGTATGTCGGGGAACTTCTTGATTTGCACCAAGGGTGTGAATGAGCCTTTCGAAGTTCCAGAGGTGAGGTGTGATCAGCCTCGAGACGCCTCAGCAGAAATGGGCCTCATCTCGCCTGGCGGGGAGAACCTCCTGGATTTTCTCGAGTTGCGGCAGGTCTTCTCGAGTTACGACGGGGACCTCAGGGACCCGCTCTGGTGGCCTCAGGAAAGGCCAGTCCCCATGCGAGTTGCTAGGGGACCTCTCGGGATTCCTCTCCCGTCCATGCCGGGGCCTCAGTCCTTGTGTGGAGTCGGGGCCGGAACCTGAGGATTCCTCTCCAGTGTTGCCATGGATCTTGGGGTGCTTCTGAGTCTCCCCAGGGGACTCAGGCCTCGTCTCGAGTGGGGGCATGCACGTGCGCTTTCCTCCTGAGCTGCAGCAGTAGTGTCACGCTTCCTGTCACGTGGATCAAGGGATCTGTGGCTTTCCCTCGAGGCTGTCCCTCGAGGCTTTCCCACGAGGCTTTCCCACAGGGCTGTGCCACGTGCCACCTTGGTGTGAGTCGATCCTCGGCGTGAAAGACGAACCGGTGAAGGGAAAAGAGGTTCCTCTGGAATGGACTGAGACATCTGGGGGACTCTTGGAATGCTGGCTCGACCCTGGAGTTCCTCTCGCCGTTCCTGTTGAGAGGGCCTCCTCTTGAGATGCGTCGGGAACGCCGGGATCTCTTTCCCGACGAAGCAGGGAAAGGATCCCTCATCTCGAGCTACGAGGCGGAAACGGGGCTCCTCTGGATGTGGGCGGGACCCTCGTGATTCCTCTCGAGTGGAGACGGCTAGGTCGGGGAACTTCTTGATTTGCACCAAGGGTGTGAAGGACCCTTTCGAAATTCCAGAGGTGAGGTGTGATCAGCCTGGAGACGCCTCAGCGGAAATGGGCCTCATCTCGCCTGGAGGGGAGAACCTCCTGGATTTTCTCGAGTTGCGGCAGGTCTTCTCGAGTTACGACGGGGACCTCAGGGACCCGCTCTGGTGGCCTCAGGAAAGGCCAGTCCCCATGCGAGTTGCTAGGGGACCTCTCGGGATTCCTCTCCCGTCCATGCCGGGGCCTCAGTCCTTGTGTGGAGTCGGGGCCGGAACCTGAGGATTCCTCTCCAGTGTTGCCATGTATCTTGGGGTGCTTCTGAGTCTCCCCAGGGGAGTCAGGCCTCGTCTCGAGTGGGGGCATGCACGTGCGCTTTCCTCCTGAGCTGCAGCAGTAGTGTCACGCTTCCTGTCACGTGGATCAAGGGATCTGTGGCTTTCCCTCGAGGCTGTCCCTCGAGGCTTTCCCACGAGGCTTTCCCACAGGGCTGTGCCACGTGCCACCTTGGTGTGAGTCGATCCTCGGCGTGAAAGACGAACCGGTGAAGGGAAAAGAGGTTCCTCTGGAATGGACTGAGACATCTGGGGGACTCTTGGAATGCTGGCTCGACCCTGGAGTTCCTCTCGCCGTTCCTGTTGAGAGGGCCTCCTCTTGAGATGCGTCGGGAACGCCGGGAACTCTTTCCCGACGAAGCAGGGAAAGGATCCCTCATCTCGAGCTACGAGGCGGAAACGGGGCTCCTCTGGATGTGGGCGGGACCCTCGTGATTCCTCTCGAGTGGAGACGGGTATGTCGGGGAACTTCTTGATTTGCACCAAGGGTGTGAAGGACCCTTTCGAAGTTCCAGAGGTGAGGTGTGATCAGCCTGGAGACGCCTCAGCGGAAATGGGCCTCATCTCGCCTGGAGGGGAGAACCTCCTGGATTTTCTCGAGTTGCGGCAGGTCTTCTCGAGTTACGACGGGGACATCAGGGACCCGCTCTGGTGGCCTCAGGAAAGGCCAGTCCCCATGCGAGTTGCTAGGGGACCTCTCGGGATTCCTCTCCCGTCCATGCCGGGGCCTCAGTCCTTGTGTGGAGTCGGGGCCGGAACCTGAGGATTCCTCTCCAGTGTTGCCATGGATCTTGGGGTGCTTCTGAGTCTCCCCAGGGGAGTCAGGCCTCGTCTCGAGTGGGGGCATGCACGTGCGCTTTCCTCCCGAGCTGCAGCAGTAGTGTCACGCTTCCTGTCACGTGGATCAAGGGATCTGTGGCTTTCCCTCGAGGCTGTCCCTCGAGGCTTTCCCACGAGGCTTTCCCACAGGGCTGTGCCACGTGCCACCTTGGTGTGAGTCGATCCTCGGCGTGAAAGACGAGCCGGTGAAGGGAAAAGAGGTTCCTCTGGAATGGACTGAGACATCTGGGGGACTCTTGGAATGGTGGCACGACCCTGGAGTTCCTCTCGCCGTTCCTGTTGAGAGGGCCTCCTCTTGAGATGCGACGGGAACGCCGGGAACTCTTTCCCGACGAAGCAGGGAAAGGATCCCTCATCTCGAGCTACGAGGCGGAAACGGGGCTCCTCTGGATGTGGGCGGGACCCTCGTGATTCCTCTCGAGTGGAGACGGGTATGTCGGGGAACTTCTTGATTTGCACCAAGGGTGTGAAGGACCCTTTCGAAGTTCCAGAGGTGACGTGTGATCAGCCTGGAGACGCCTCAGCGGAAATGGGCCTCATCTCGACTGGAGGGGAGAACCTCCTGGATTTTCTCGAGTTGCGGTAGGTCTTCTCGAGTTACGACGTGGACCTCAGGGACCCGCTCTGGTGGCCTCAGGAAAGGCCAGTCCCCATGCGAGTTGCTAGGGGACCTCTCGGGATTCCTCTCCCGTCCATGCCGGGGCCTCAGTCCTTCTGTGGAGTCGGGGCCGGAACCTGAGGATTCCTCTCCAGTGTTGCCATGGATCTTGGTGTGGTTCTGAGTCTCCCCAGGGGAGTCAGGGCTCGCCTCGAGTGGGGGCATGCACGTGCGCTTTCCTCCCGAGCTGCAGCAGTAGTGTCACGCTTCCTGTCACGTGGATCAAGGGATCTGTGGCTTTCCCTCGAGGCTGTCCCTCGAGGCTTTCCCACGAGGCTTTCCCACAAGGCTGTGCCACGTGCCACCTTGGTGTGAGTCGATCCTCGGCGTGAAAGACGAGCCGGTGAAGGGAAAAGAGGTTCCTCTGGAATGGACTGAGACATCTGGGGGACTCTTGGAATGGTGGCACGACCCTGGAGTTCCTCTCGCCGTTCCTGTTGAGAGGGCCTCCTCTTGAGATGCGACGGGAACGCCAGGAACTCTTTCCCGACGAAGCAGGGAAAGGATCCCTCATCTCGAGCTACGAGGCGGAAACGGGGCTCCTCTGGATGTGGGCGGGACCCTCGTGATTCCTCTCGAGTGGAGATAGGTATTTCGGGGAACTTCTTGATTTGCACCAAGGGTGTGAAGGAGCCTTTCGAAGTTCCAGAGGTGAGGTGTGATCAGCCTCGAGACGCCTCAGCAGAAATGGGCCTCATCTCGCCTGGCGGGGAGAACCTCCTGGATTTTCTCGAGTTGCGGCAGGTCTTCTCGAGTTACGACGGGGACCTCAGGGACCCGCTCTGGTGGCCTCAGGAAAGGCCAGTCCCCATGCGAGTTGCTAGGGGACCTCTCGGGATTCCTCTCCCGTCCATGCCGGGGCCTCAGTCCTTGTGTGGAGTCGGGGCCGGAACCTGAGGATTCCTCTCCAGTGTTGCCATGGATCTTGGGGTGCTTCTGAGTCTCCCCAGGGGAGTCAGGCCTCGTCTCGAGTGGGGGCATGCACGTGCGCTTTCCTCCCGAGCTGCAGCAGTAGTGTCACGCTTCCTGTCACGTGGATCAAGGGATCTGTGGCTTTCCCTCGAGGCTGTCCCTCGAGGCTTTCCCACGAGGCTTTCCCACAGGGCTGTGCCACGTGCCACCTTGGTGTGAGTCGATCCTCGGCGTGAAAGACGAGCCGGTGAAGGGAAAAGAGGTTCCTCTGGAATGGACTGAGACATCTGGGGGACTCTTGGAATGGTGGCACGACCCTGGAGTTCCTCTCGCCGTTCCTGTTGAGAGGGCCTCCTCTTGAGATGCGACGGGAACGCCAGGAACTCTTTCCCGACGAAGCAGGGAAAGGATCCCTCATCTCGAGCTACGAGGCGGAAACGGGGCTCCTCTGGATGTGGGCGGGACCCTCGTGATTCCTCTCGAGTGGAGATAGGTATTTCGGGGAACTTCTTGATTTGCACCAAGGGTGTGAAGGAGCCTTTCGAAGTTCCAGAGGTGAGGTGTGATCAGCCTCGAGACGCCTCAGCAGAAATGGGCCTCATCTCGCCTGGCGGGGAGAACCTCCTGGATTTTCTCGAGTTGCGGCAGGTCTTCTCGAGTTACGACGGGGACCTCAGGGACCCGCTCTGGTGGCCTCAGGAAAGGCCAGTCCCCATGCGAGTTGCTAGGGGACCTCTCGGGATTCCTCTCCCGTCCATGCCGGGGCCTCAGTCCTTGTGTGGAGTCGGGGCCGGAACCTGAGGATTCCTCTCCAGTGTTGCCATGGATCTTGGGGTGCTTCTGAGTCTCCCCAGGGGAGTCAGGCCTCGTCTCGAGTGGGGGCATGCACGTGCGCTTTCCTCCTGAGCTGCAGCAGTAGTGTCACGCTTCCTGTCACGTGGATCAAGGGATCTGTGGCTTTCCCTCGAGGCTGTCCCTCGAGGCTTTCCCACGAGGCTTTCCCACAGGGCTGTGCCACGTGCCACCTTGTTGTGAGTCGATCCTCGGCGTGAAAGACGAGCCGGTGAAGGGAAAAGAGGTTCCTCTGGAATGGACTGAGACATCTGGGGGACTCTTGGAATGCTGGCTCGACCCTGGAGTTCCTCTCGCCGTTCCTGTTGAGAGGGCCTCCTCTTGAGATGCGTCGGAACGCCGGGAACTCTTTCCCGACGAAGCAGGGAAAGGATCCCTCATCTCGAGCTACGAGGCGGAAACGGGGCTCCTCTGGATGTGGGCGGGACCCTCGTGATTCCTCTCGAGTGGAGATAGGTATTTCGGGGAACTTCTTGATTTGCACCAAGGGTGTGAAGGAGCCTTTCGAAGTTCCAGAGGTGAGGTGTGATCAGCCTCGAGACGCCTCAGCAGAAATGGGCCTCATCTCGCCTGGCGGGGAGAACCTCCTGGATTTTCTCGAGTTGCGGCAGGTCTTCTCGAGTTACGACGGGGACCTCAGGGACCCGCTCTGGTGGCCTCAGGAAAGGCCAGTCCCCATGCGAGTTGCTAGGGGACCTCTCGGGATTCCTCTCCCGTCCATGCCGGGGCCTCAGTCCTTGTGTGGAGTCGGGGCCGGAACCTGAGGATTCCTCTCCAGTGTTGCCATGGATCTTGGGGTGCTTCTGAGTCTCCCCAGGGGAGTCAGGCCTCGTCTCGAGTGGGGGCATGCACGTGCGCTTTCCTCCCGAGCTGCAGCAGTAGTGTCACGCTTCCTGTCACGTGGATCAAGGGATCTGTGGCTTTCCCTCGAGGCTGTCCCTCGAGGCTTTCCCACGAGGCTTTCCCACAGGGCTGTGCCACGTGCCACCTTGGTGTGAGTCGATCCTCGGCGTGAAAGACGAGCCGGTGAAGGGAAAAGAGGTTCCTCTGGAATGGACTGAGACATCTGGGGGACTCTTGGAATGGTGGCACGACCCTGGAGTTCCTCTCGCCGTTCCTGTTGAGAGGGCCTCCTCTTGAGATGCGACGGGAACGCCAGGAACTCTTTCCCGACGAAGCAGGGAAAGGATCCCTCATCTCGAGCTACGAGGCGGAAACGGGGCTCCTCTGGATGTGGGCGGGACCCTCGTGATTCCTCTCGAGTGGAGATAGGTATTTCGGGGAACTTCTTGATTTGCACCAAGGGTGTGAAGGAGCCTTTCGAAGTTCCAGAGGTGAGGTGTGATCAGCCTCGAGACGCCTCAGCAGAAATGGGCCTCATCTCGCCTGGCGGGGAGAACCTCCTGGATTTTCTCGAGTTGCGGCAGGTCTTCTCGAGTTACGACGGGGACCTCAGGGACCCGCTCTGGTGGCCTCAGGAAAGGCCAGTCCCCATGCGAGTTGCTAGGGGACCTCTCGGGATTCCTCTCCCGTCCATGCCGGGGCCTCAGTCCTTGTGTGGAGTCGGGGCCGGAACCTGAGGATTCCTCTCCAGTGTTGCCATGGATCTTGGGGTGCTTCTGAGTCTCCCCAGGGGAGTCAGGCCTCGTCTCGAGTGGGGGCATGCACGTGCGCTTTCCTCCTGAGCTGCAGCAGTAGTGTCACGCTTCCTGTCACGTGGATCAAGGGATCTGTGGCTTTCCCTCGAGGCTGTCCCTCGAGGCTTTCCCACGAGGCTTTCCCACAGGGCTGTGCCACGTGCCACCTTGTTGTGAGTCGATCCTCGGCGTGAAAGACGAGCCGGTGAAGGGAAAAGAGGTTCCTCTGGAATGGACTGAGACATCTGGGGGACTCTTGGAATGCTGGCTCGACCCTGGAGTTCCTCTCGCCGTTCCTGTTGAGAGGGCCTCCTCTTGAGATGCGTCGGAACGCCGGGAACTCTTTCCCGACGAAGCAGGGAAAGGATCCCTCATCTCGAGCTACGAGGCGGAAACGGGGCTCCTCTGGATGTGGGCGGGACCCTCGTGATTCCTCTCGAGTGGAGACGGCTAGGTCGGGGAACTTCTTGATTTGCACCAAGGGTGTGAAGGACCCTTTCGAAGTTCCAGAGGTGACGTGTGATCAGCCTGGAGACGCCTCAGCGGAAATGGGCCTCATCTCGCCTGGAGGGGAGAACCTCCTGGATTTTCTCGAGTTGCGGTAGGTCTTCTCGAGTTACGACGTGGACCTCAGGGACCCGCTCTGGTGGCCTCAGGAAAGGCCAGTCCCCATGCGAGTTGCTAGGGGACCTCTCGGGATTCCTCTCCCGTCCATGCCGGGGCCTCAGTCCTTCTGTGGAGTCGGGGCCGGAACCTGAGGATTCCTCTCCAGTGTTGCCATGGATCTTGGTGTGGTTCTGAGTCTCCCCAGGGGAGTCAGGGCTCGCCTCGAGTGGGGGCATGCACGTGCGCTTTCCTCCCGAGCTGCAGCAGTAGTGTCACGCTTCCTGTCACGTGGATCAAGGGATCTGTGGCTTTCCCTCGAGGCTGTCCCTCGAGGCTTTCCCACGAGGCTTTCCCACAGGGCTGTGCCACGTGCCCCCTTGGTGTGAGTCGATCCTCGGCGTGAAAGACGAGCCGGTGAAGGGAAAAGAGGTTCCTCTGGAATGGACTGAGTCATCTGGGGGACTCTTGGAATGCTGGCTCGACCCTGGAGTTCCTCTCGCCGTTCCTGTTGAGAGGGCCTCCTCTTGAGATGCGTCGGGAACGCCGGGAACTCTTTCCCGACGAAGCAGGGAAAGGATCCCTCATCTCGAGCTACGAGGCGGAAACGGGGCTCCTCTGGATGTGGGCGGGACCCTCGTGATTCCTCTCGAGTGGAGACGGCTAGGTCGGGGAACTTCTTGATTTGCACCAAGGGTGTGAAGGACCCTTTCGAAGTTCCAGAGGTGAGGTGTGATCAGCCTGGAGACGCCTCAGCGGAAATGGGCCTCATCTCGCCTGGAGGGGAGAACCTCCTGGATTTTCTCGAGTTGCGGCAGGTCTTCTCGAGTTACGACGGGGACCTCAGGGACCCGCTCTGGTGGCCTCAGGAAAGGCCAGTCCCCATGCGAGTTGCTAGGGGACCTCTCGGGATTCCTCTCCCGTCCATGCCGGGGCCTCAGTCCTTGTGTGGAGTCGGGGCCGGAACCTGAGGATTCCTCTCCAGTGTTGCCATGGATCTTGGGGTGCTTCTGAGTCTCCCCAGGGGAGTCAGGCCTCGTCTCGAGTGGGGGCATGCACGTGCGCTTTCCTCCCGAGCTGCAGCAGTAGTGTCACGCTTCCTGTCACGTGGATCAAGGGATCTGTGGCTTTCCCTCGAGGCTGTCCCTCGAGGCTTTCCCACGAGGCTTTCCCACAGGGCTGTGCCACGTGCCCCCTTGGTGTGAGTCGATCCTCGGCGTGAAAGACGAGCCGGTGAAGGGAAAAGAGGTTCCTCTGGAATGGACTGAGACATCTGGGGGACTCTTGGAATGCTGGCTCGACCCTGGAGTTCCTCTCGCCGTTCCTGTTGAGAGGGCCTCCTCTTGAGATGCGTCGGGAACGCCGGGAACTCTTTCCCGACGAAGCAGGGAAAGGATCCCTCATCTCGAGCTACGAGGCGGAAACGGGGCTCCTCTGGATGTGGGCGGGACCCTCGTGATTCCTCTCGAGTGGAGACGGCTAGGTCGGGGAACTTCTTGATTTGCACCAAGGGTGTGAAGGACCCTTTCGAAGTTCCAGAGGTGAGGTGTGATCAGCCTGGAGACGCCTCAGCGGAAATGGGCCTCATCTCGCCTGGAGGGGAGAACCTCCTGGATTTTCTCGAGTTGCGGCAGGTCTTCTCGAGTTACGACGGGGACCTCAGGGACCCGCTCTGGTGGCCTCAGGAAAGGCCAGTCCCCATGCGAGTTGCTAGGGGACCTCTCGGGATTCCTCTCCCGTCCATGCCGGGGCCTCAGTCCTTGTGTGGAGTCGGGTCCGGAACCTGAGGATTCCTCTCCAGTGTTGCCATGGATCTTGGGGTGCTTCTGAGTCTCCCCAGGGGAGTCAGGCCTCGTCTCGAGTGGGGGCATGCACGTGCGCTTTCCTCCCGAGCTGCAGCAGTAGTGTCACGCTTCCTGTCACGTGGATCAAGGGATCTGTGGCTTTCCCTCGAGGCTGTCCCTCGAGGCTTTCCCACGAGGCTTTCCCACAGGGCTGTGCCACGTGCCACCTTGGTGTGAGTCGATCCTCGGCGTGAAAGACGAGCCGGTGAAGGGAAAAGAGGTTCCTCTGGAATGGACTGAGACATCTGGGGGACTCTTGGAATGCTGGCTCGACCCTGGAGTTCCTCTCGCCGTTCCTGTTGAGAGGGCCTCCTCTTGAGATGCGTCGGGAACGCCGGGAACTCTTTCCCGACGAAGCAGGGAAAGGATCCCTCATCTCGAGCTACGAGGCGGAAACGGGGCTCCTCTGGATGTGGGCGGGACCCTCGTGATTCCTCTCGAGTGGAGACGGCTAGGTCGGGGAACTTCTTGATTTGCACCAAGGGTGTGAAGGACCCTTTCGAAGTTCCAGAGGTGAGGTGTGATCAGCCTGGAGACGCCTCAGCGGAAATGGGCCTCATCTCGCCTGGAGGGGAGAACCTCCTGGATTTTCTCGAGTTGCGGCAGGTCTTCTCGAGTTACGACGGGGACCTCAGGGACCCGCTCTGGTGGCCTCAGGAAAGGCCAGTCCCCATGCGAGTTGCTAGGGGACCTCTCGGGATTCCTCTCCCGTCCATGCCGGGGCCTCAGTCCTTGTGTGGAGTCGGGGCCGGAACCTGAGGATTCCTCTCCAGTGTTGCCATGGATCTTGGGGTGCTTCTGAGTCTCCCCAGGGGAGTCAGGCCTCGTCTCGAGTGGGGGCATGCACGTGCGCTTTCCTCCCGAGCTGCAGCAGTAGTGTCACGCTTCCTGTCACGTGGATCAAGGGATCTGTGGCTTTCCCTCGAGGCTGTCCCTCGAGGCTTTCCCACGAGGCTTTCCCACAGGGCTGTGCCACGTGCCACCTTGGTGTGAGTCGATCCTCGGCGTGAAAGACGAGCCGGTGAAGGGAAAAGAGGTTCCTCTGGAATGGACTGAGACATCTGGGGGTCTCTTGGAATGGTGGCACGACCCTGGAGTTCCTCTCGCCGCTCCTGTAGAGAGGGCCTCCTCTTGAGATGCGACGGGAACGCCGGGAACTCTTTCCCGACGAAGCAGGGAAAGGATCCCTCATCTCGAGCTACGAGGCGGAAACGGGGCTCCTCCGGATGTGGGCGGAACCCTCGTGATTCCTCTCGAGTGGAGACGGGTATGTCGGGGAACTTCTTGATTTGCACCAAGGGTGTGAAGGACCCTTTCGAAGTTCCAGAGGTGAGGTGTGATCAGCCTGGAGACGCCTCAGCGGAAATGGGCCTCATCTCGCCTGGAGGGGAGAACCTCCTGGATTTTCTCGAGTTGCGGCAGGTCTTCTCGAGTTACGACGGGGACCTCAGGGACCCGCTCTGGTGGCCTCAGGAAAGGCCAGTCCCCATGCGAGTTGCTAGGGGACCTCTCAGGATTCCTCTCCCGTCCATGCCGGGGCCTCAGTCCTCGTGTGGAGTCGGGGCCGGAACCTGAGGATTCCTCTCCAGTGTTGCCATGGATCTTGGGGTGCTTCTGAGTCTCCCCAGGGGAGTCAGGCCTCGTCTCGAGTGGGGGCATGCACGTGCGCTTTCCTCCCGAGCTGCAGCAGTAGTGTCACGCTTCCTGTCACGTGGATCAAGGGATCTGTGGCTTTCCCTCGAGGCTGTCCCTCGAGGCTTTCCCACGAGGCTTTCCCACAGGGCTGTGCCACGTGCCACCTTGGTGTGAGTCGATCCTCGGCGTGAAAGACGAGCCGGTGAAGGGAAAAGAGGTTCCTCTGGAATGGACTGAGACATCTGGGGGACTCTTGGAATGCTGGCTCGACCCTGGAGTTCCTCTCGCCGTTCCTGTTGAGAGGGCCTCCTCTTGAGATGCATCGGGAACGCCGGGAACTCTTTCCCGACGAAGCAGGGAAAGGATCCCTCATCTCGAGCTACGAGGCGGAAACGGGGCTCCTCTGGATGTGGGCGGGACCCTCGTGATTCCTCTCGAGTGGAGACGGCTAGGTCGGGGAACTTCTTGATTTGCACCAAGGGTGTGAAGGACCCTTTCGAAGTTCCAGAGGTGAGGTGTGATCAGCCTGGAGACGCCTCAGCGGAAATGGGCCTCATCTCGCCTGGAGGGGAGAACCTCCTGGATTTTCTCGAGTTGCGGCAGGTCTTCTCGAGTTACGACGGGGACCTCAGGGACCCGCTCTGGTGGCCTCAGGAAAGGCCAGTCCCCATGCGAGTTGCTAGGGGACCTCTCGGGATTCCTCTCCCGTCCATGCCGGGGCCTCAGTCCTCGTGTGGAGTCGGGGCCGGAACCTGAGGATTCCTCTCCAGTGTTGCCATGGATCTTGGGGTGCTTCTGAGTCTCCCCAGGGGAGTCAGGCCTCGTCTCGAGTGGGGGCATGCACGTGCGCTTTCCTCCCGAGCTGCAGCAGTAGTGTCACGCTTCCTGTCACGTGGATCAAGGGATCTGTGGCTTTCCCTCGAGGCTGTCCCTCGAGGCTTTCCCACGAGGCTTTCCCTCAGGGCTGTGCCACGTGCCACCTTGGTGTGAGTCGATCCTCGGCGTGAAAGACGAGCCGGTGAAGGGAAAAGAGGTTCCTCTGGAATGGACTGAGACATCTGGGGGTCTCTTGGAATGGTGGCACGACCCTGGAGTTCCTCTCGCCGCTCCTGTAGAGAGGGCCTCCTCTTGAGATGCGACGGGAACGCCGGGAACTCTTTCCCGACGAAGCAGGGAAAGGATCCCTCATCTCGAGCTACGAGGCGGAAACGGGGCTCCTCCGGATGTGGGCGGAACCCTCGTGATTCCTCTCGAGTGGAGACGGGTATGTCGGGGAACTTCTTGATTTGCACCAAGGGTGTGAAGGACCCTTTCGAAGTTCCAGAGGTGAGGTGTGATCAGCCTGGAGACGCCTCAGCGGAAATGGGCCTCATCTCGCCTGGAGGGGAGAACCTCCTGGATTTTCTCGAGTTGCGGCAGGTCTTCTCGAGTTACGACGGGGACCTCAGGGACCCGCTCTGGTGGCCTCAGGAAAGGCCAGTCCCCATGCGAGTTGCTAGGGGACCTCTCAGGATTCCTCTCCCGTCCATGCCGGGGCCTCAGTCCTCGTGTGGAGTCGGGGCCGGAACCTGAGGATTCCTCTCCAGTGTTGCCATGGATCTTGGGGTGCTTCTGAGTCTCCCCAGGGGAGTCAGGCCTCGTCTCGAGTGGGGGCATGCACGTGCGCTTTCCTCCCGAGCTGCAGCAGTAGTGTCACGCTTCCTGTCACGTGGATCAAGGGATCTGTGGCTTTCCCTCGAGGCTGTCCCTCGAGGCTTTCCCACGAGGCTTTCCCACAGGGCTGTGCCACGTGCCACCTTGGTGTGAGTCGATCCTCGGCGTGAAAGACGAGCCGGTGAAGGGAAAAGAGGTTCCTCTGGAATGGACTGAGACATCTGGGGGACTCTTGGAATGCTGGCTCGACCCTGGAGTTCCTCTCGCCGTTCCTGTTGAGAGGGCCTCCTCTTGAGATGCATCGGGAACGCCGGGAACTCTTTCCCGACGAAGCAGGGAAAGGATCCCTCATCTCGAGCTACGAGGCGGAAACGGGGCTCCTCTGGATGTGGGCGGGACCCTCGTGATTCCTCTCGAGTGGAGACGGCTAGGTCGGGGAACTTCTGGATTTGCACCAAGGGTGTGAAGGACCCTTTCGAAGTTCCAGAGGTGAGGTGTGATCAGCCTGGAGACGCCTCAGCGGAAATGGGCCTCATCTCGCCTGGAGGGGAGAACCTCCTGGATTTTCTCGAGTTGCGGCAGGTCTTCTCGAGTTACGACGGGGACCTCAGGGACCCGCTCTGGTGGCCTCAGGAAAGGCCAGTCCCCATGCGAATTGCTAGGGGACCTCTCGGGATTCCTCTCCCGTCCATGCCGGGGCCTCAGTCCTCGTGTGGAGTCGGGGCCGGAACCTGAGGATTCCTCTCCAGTGTTGCCATGGATCTTGGGGTGCTTCTGAGTCTCCCCAGGGGAGTCAGGCCTCGTCTCGAGTGGGGGCATGCACGTGCGCTTTCCTCCCGAGCTGCAGCAGTAGTGTCACGCTTCCTGTCACGTGGATCAAGGGATCTGTGGCTTTCCCTCGAGGCTGTCCCTCGAGGCTTTCCCACGAGGCTTTCCCTCAGGGCTGTGCCACGTGCCACCTTGGTGTGAGTCGATCCTCGGCGTGAAAGACGAGCCGGTGAAGGGAAAAGAGGTTCCTCTGGAATGGACTGAGACATCTGGGGGTCTCTTGGAATGGTGGCACGACCCTGGAGTTCCTCTCGCCGCTCCTGTAGAGAGGGCCTCCTCTTGAGATGCGACGGGAACGCCGGGAACTCTTTCCCGACGAAGCAGGGAAAGGATCCCTCATCTCGAGCTACGAGGCGGAAACGGGGCTCCTCCGGATGTGGGCGGAACCCTCGTGATTCCTCTCGAGTGGAGACGGGTATGTCGGGGAACTTCTTGATTTGCACCAAGGGTGTGAAGGACCCTTTCGAAGTTCCAGAGGTGAGGTGTGATCAGCCTCGAGACGCCTCAGCGGAAATGGGCCTCATCTCGCCTGGAGGGGAGAACCTCCTGGATTTTCTCGAGTTGCGGCAGGTCTTCTCGAGTTACGACGTGGACCTCAGGGACCCGCTCTGGTGGCCTCAGGAAAGGCCAGTCCCCATGCGAGTTGCTAGGGGACCTCTCGGGATTCCTCTCCCGTCCATGCCGGGGCCTCAGTCCTTGTGTGGAGTCGGGGCCGGAACCTGAGGATTCCTCTCCAGTGTTGCCATGGATCTTGGGGTGCTTCTGAGTCTCCCCAGGGGAGTCAGGCCTCGTCTCGAGTGGGGGCATGCACGTGCGCTTTCCTCCCGAGCTGCAGCAGTAGTGTCACGCTTCCTGTCACGTGGATCAAGGGATCTGTGGCTTTCCCTCGAGGCTGTCCCTCGAGGCTTTCCCACGAGGCTTTCCCACAGGGCTGTGCCACGTGCCCCCTTGGTGTGAGTCGATCCTCGGCGTGAAAGACGAGCCGGTGAAGGGAAAAGAGGTTCCTCTGGAATGGACTGAGACATCTGGGGGACTCTTGGAATGCTGGCTCGACCCTGGAGTTCCTCTCGCCGTTCCTGTTGAGAGGGCCTCCTCTTGAGATGCGTCGGGAACGCCGGGAACTCTTTCCCGACGAAGCAGGGAAAGGATCCCTCATCTCGAGCTACGAGGCGGAAACGGGGCTCCTCTGGATGTGGGCGGGACCCTCGTGATTCCTCTCGAGTGGAGACGGGTATGTCGGGGAACTTCTTGATTTGCACCAAGGGTGTGAAGGACCCTTTCGAAGTTCCAGAGGTGAGGTGTGATCAGCCTGGAGACGCCTCAGCGGAAATGGGCCTCATCTCGCCTGGAGGGGAGAACCTCCTGGATTTTCTCGAGTTGCGGCAGGTCTTCTCGAGTTACGACGGGGACCTCAGGGACCCGCTCTGGTGGCCTCAGGAAAGGCCAGTCCCCATGCGAGTTGCTAGGGGACCTCTCGGGATTCCTCTCCCGTCCATGCCGGGGCCTCAGTCCTTGTGTGGAGTCGGGTCCGGAACCTGAGGATTCCTCTCCAGTGTTGCCATGGATCTTGGGGTGCTTCTGAGTCTCCCCAGGGGAGTCAGGCCTCGTCTCGAGTGGGGGCATGCACGTGCGCTTTCCTCCCGAGCTGCAGCAGTAGTGTCACGCTTCCTGTCACGTGGATCAAGGGATCTGTGGCTTTCCCTCGAGGCTGTCCCTCGAGGCTTTCCCACGAGGCTTTCCCACAGGGCTGTGCCACGTGCCACCTTGGTGTGAGTCGATCCTCGGCGTGAAAGACGAGCCGGTGAAGGGAAAAGAGGTTCCTCTGGAATGGACTGAGACATCTGGGGGACTCTTGGAATGCTGGCTCGACCCTGGAGTTCCTCTCGCCGTTCCTGTTGAGAGGGCCTCCTCTTGAGATGCGTCGGGAACGCCGGGAACTCTTTCCCGACGAAGCAGGGAAAGGATCCCTCATCTCGAGCTACGAGGCGGAAACGGGGCTCCTCTGGATGTGGGCGGGACCCTCGTGATTCCTCTCGAGTGGAGACGGCTAGGTCGGGGAACTTCTTGATTTGCACCAAGGGTGTGAAGGACCCTTTCGAAGTTCCAGAGGTGAGGTGTGATCAGCCTGGAGACGCCTCAGCGGAAATGGGCCTCATCTCGCCTGGAGGGGAGAACCTCCTGGATTTTCTCGAGTTGCGGCAGGTCTTCTCGAGTTACGACGGGGACCTCAGGGACCCGCTCTGGTGGCCTCAGGAAAGGCCAGTCCCCATGCGAGTTGCTAGGGGACCTCTCGGGATTCCTCTCCCGTCCATGCCGGGGCCTCAGTCCTCGTGTGGAGTCGGGGCCGGAACCTGAGGATTCCTCTCCAGTGTTGCCATGGATCTTGGGGTGCTTCTGAGTCTCCCCAGGGGAGTCAGGCCTCGTCTCGAGTGGGGGCATGCACGTGCGCTTTCCTCCCGAGCTGCAGCAGTAGTGTCACGCTTGCTGTCACGTGGATCAAGGGATCTGTGGCTTTCCCTCGAGGCTGTCCCTCGAGGCTTTCCCACGAGGCTTTCCCACAGGGCTGTGCCACGTGCCACCTTGGTGTGAGTCGATCCTCGGCGTGAAAGACGAGCCGGTGAAGGGAAAAGAGGTTCCTCTGGAATGGACTGAGACATCTGGGGGTCTCTTGGAATGGTGGCACGACCCTGGAGTTCCTCTCGCCGCTCCTGTAGAGAGGGCCTCCTCTTGAGATGCGACGGGAAGGCCGGGAACTCTTTCCCGACGAAGCAGGGAAAGGATCCCTCATCTCGAGCTACGAGGCGGAAACGGGGCTCCTCCGGATGTGGGCGGAACCCTCGTGATTCCTCTCGAGTGGAGACGGGTATGTCGGGGAACTTCTTGATTTGCACCAAGGGTGTGAAGGACCCTTTCGAAGTTCCAGAGGTGAGGTGTGATCAGCCTGGAGACGCCTCAGCGGAAATGGGCCTCATCTCGCCTGGAGGGGAGAACCTCCTGGATTTTCTCGAGTTGCGGCAGGTCTTCTCGAGTTACGACGGGGACCTCAGGGACCCGCTCTGGTGGCCTCAGGAAAGGCCAGTCCCCATGCGAGTTGCTAGGGGACCTCTCAGGATTCCTCTCCCGTCCATGCCGGGGCCTCAGTCCTCGTGTGGAGTCGGGGCCGGAACCTGAGGATTCCTCTCCAGTGTTGCCATGGATCTTGGGGTGCTTCTGAGTCTCCCCAGGGGAGTCAGGCCTCGTCTCGAGTGGGGGCATGCACGTGCGCTTTCCTCCCGAGCTGCAGCAGTAGTGTCACGCTTCCTGTCACGTGGATCAAGGGATCTGTGGCTTTCCCTCGAGGCTGTCCCTCGAGGCTTTCCCACGAGGCTTTCCCACAGGGCTGTGCCACGTGCCACCTTGGTGTGAGTCGATCCTCGGCGTGAAAGACGAGCCGGTGAAGGGAAAAGAGGTTCCTCTGGAATGGACTGAGACATCTGGGGGACTCTTGGAATGCTGGCTCGACCCTGGAGTTCCTCTCGCCGTTCCTGTTGAGAGGGCCTCCTCTTGAGATGCATCGGGAACGCCGGGAACTCTTTCCCGACGAAGCAGGGAAAGGATCCCTCATCTCGAGCTACGAGGCGGAAACGGGGCTCCTCCGGATGTGGGCGGAACCCTCGTGATTCCTCTCGAGTGGAGACGGGTATGTCGGGGAACTTCTTGATTTGCACCAAGGGTGTGAAGGACCCTTTCGAAGTTCCAGAGGTGAGGTGTGATCAGCCTGGAGACGCCTCAGCGGAAATGGGCCTCATCTCGCCTGGAGGGGAGAACCTCCTGGATTTTCTCGAGTTGCGGCAGGTCTTCTCGAGTTACGACGGGGACCTCAGGGACCCGCTCTGGTGGCCTCAGGAAAGGCCAGTCCCCATGCGAGTTGCTAGGGGACCTCTCAGGATTCCTCTCCCGTCCATGCCGGGGGCCTCAGTCCTCGTGTGGAGTCGGGGCCGGAACCTGAGGATTCCTCTCCAGTGTTGCCATGGATCTTGGGGTGCTTCTGAGTCTCCCCAGGGGAGTCAGGCCTCGTCTCGAGTGGGGGCATGCACGTGCGCTTTCCTCCCGAGCTGCAGCAGTAGTGTCACGCTTCCTGTCACGTGGATCAAGGGATCTGTGGCTTTCCCTCGAGGCTGTCCCTCGAGGCTTTCCCACGAGGCTTTCCCACAGGGCTGTGCCACGTGCCACCTTGGTGTGAGTCGATCCTCGGCGTGAAAGACGAGCCGGTGAAGGGAAAAGAGGTTCCTCTGGAATGGACTGAGACATCTGGGGGACTCTTGGAATGCTGGCTCGACCCTGGAGTTCCTCTCGCCGCTCCTGTAGAGAGGGCCTCCTCTTGAGATGCGACGGGAACGCCGGGAACTCTTTCCCGACGAAGCAGGGAAAGGATCCCTCATCTCGAGCTACGAGGCGGAAACGGGGCTCCTCCGGATGTGGGCGGAACCCTCGTGATTCCTCTCGAGTGGAGACGGGTATGTCGGGGAACTTCTTGATTTGCACCAAGGGTGTGAAGGACCCTTTCGAAGTTCCAGAGGTGAGGTGTGATCAGCCTCGAGACGCCTCAGCGGAAATGGGCCTCATCTCGCCTGGAGGGGAGAACCTCCTGGATTTTCTCGAGTTGCGGCAGGTCTTCTCGAGTTACGACGGGGACCTCAGGGACCCGCTCTGGTGGCCTCAGGAAAGGCCAGTCCCCATGCGAGTTGCTAGGGCACCTCTCGGGATTCCTCTCCCGTCCATGCCGGGGCCTCAGTCCTTGTGTGGAGTCGGGGCCGGAACCTGAGGATTCCTCTCCAGTGTTGCCATGGATCTTGGGGTGCTTCTGAGTCTCCCCAGGGGAGTCAGGCCTCGTCTCGAGTGGGGGCATGCACGTGCGCTTTCCTCCCGAGCTGCAGCAGTAGTGTCACGCTTCCTGTCACGTGGATCAAGGGATCTGTGGCTTTCCCTCGAGGCTGTCCCTCGAGGCTTTCCCACGAGGCTTTCCCACAGGGCTGTGCCACGTGCCCCCTTGGTGTGAGTCGATCCTCGGCGTGAAAGACGAGCCGGTGAAGGGAAAAGAGGTTCCTCTGGAATGGACTGAGACATCTGGGGGACTCTTGGAATGCTGGCTCGACCCTGGAGTTCCTCTCGCCGTTCCTGTTGAGAGGGCCTCCTCTTGAGATGCGTCGGGAACGCCGGGAACTCTTTCCCGACGAAGCAGGGAAAGGATCCCTCATCTCGAGCTACGAGGCGGAAACGGGGCTCCTCTGGATGTGGGCGGGACCCTCGTGATTCCTCTCGAGTGGAGACGGGTATGTCGGGGAACTTCTTGATTTGCACCAAGGGTGTGAAGGACCCTTTCGAAGTTCCAGAGGTGAGGTGTGATCAGCCTGGAGACGCCTCAGCGGAAATGGGCCTCATCTCGCCTGGAGGGGAGAACCTCCTGGATTTTCTCGAGTTGCGGCAGGTCTTCTCGAGTTACGACGGGGACCTCAGGGACCCGCTCTGGTGGCCTCAGGAAAGGCCAGTCCCCATGCGAGTTGCTAGGGGACCTCTCGGGATTCCTCTCCCGTCCATGCCGGGGCCTCAGTCCTTGTGTGGAGTCGGGTCCGGAACCTGAGGATTCCTCTCCAGTGTTGCCATGGATCTTGGGGTGCTTCTGAGTCTCCCCAGGGGAGTCAGGCCTCGTCTCGAGTGGGGGCATGCACGTGCGCTTTCCTCCCGAGCTGCAGCAGTAGTGTCACGCTTCCTGTCACGTGGATCAAGGGATCTGTGGCTTTCCCTCGAGGCTGTCCCTCGAGGCTTTCCCACGAGGCTTTCCCACAGGGCTGTGCCACGTGCCACCTTGGTGTGAGTCGATCCTCGGCGTGAAAGACGAGCCGGTGAAGGGAAAAGAGGTTCCTCTGGAATGGACTGAGACATCTGGGGGACTCTTGGAATGCTGGCTCGACCCTGGAGTTCCTCTCGCCGTTCCTGTTGAGAGGGCCTCCTCTTGAGATGCGTCGGGAACGCCGGGAACTCTTTCCCGACGAAGCAGGGAAAGGATCCCTCATCTCGAGCTACGAGGCGGAAACGGGGCTCCTCTGGATGTGGGCGGGACCCTCGTGATTCCTCTCGAGTGGAGACGGCTAGGTCGGGGAACTTCTTGATTTGCACCAAGGGTGTGAAGGACCCTTTCGAAGTTCCAGAGGTGAGGTGTGATCAGCCTGGAGACGCCTCAGCGGAAATGGGCCTCATCTCGCCTGGAGGGGAGAACCTCCTGGATTTTCTCGAGTTGCGGCAGGTCTTCTCGAGTTACGACGGGGACCTCAGGGACCCGCTCTGGTGGCCTCAGGAAAGGCCAGTCCCCATGCGAGTTGCTAGGGGACCTCTCGGGATTCCTCTCCCGTCCATGCCGGGGCCTCAGTCCTCGTGTGGAGTCGGGGCCGGAACCTGAGGATTCCTCTCCAGTGTTGCCATGGATCTTGGGGTGCTTCTGAGTCTCCCCAGGGGAGTCAGGCCTCGTCTCGAGTGGGGGCATGCACGTGCGCTTTCCTCCCGAGCTGCAGCAGTAGTGTCACGCTTGCTGTCACGTGGATCAAGGGATCTGTGGCTTTCCCTCGAGGCTGTCCCTCGAGGCTTTCCCACGAGGCTTTCCCACAGGGCTGTGCCACGTGCCACCTTGGTGTGAGTCGATCCTCGGCGTGAAAGACGAGCCGGTGAAGGGAAAAGAGGTTCCTCTGGAATGGACTGAGACATCTGGGGGTCTCTTGGAATGGTGGCACGACCCTGGAGTTCCTCTCGCCGCTCCTGTAGAGAGGGCCTCCTCTTGAGATGCGACGGGAAGGCCGGGAACTCTTTCCCGACGAAGCAGGGAAAGGATCCCTCATCTCGAGCTACGAGGCGGAAACGGGGCTCCTCCGGATGTGGGCGGAACCCTCGTGATTCCTCTCGAGTGGAGACGGGTATGTCGGGGAACTTCTTGATTTGCACCAAGGGTGTGAAGGACCCTTTCGAAGTTCCAGAGGTGAGGTGTGATCAGCCTGGAGACGCCTCAGCGGAAATGGGCCTCATCTCGCCTGGAGGGGAGAACCTCCTGGATTTTCTCGAGTTGCGGCAGGTCTTCTCGAGTTACGACGGGGACCTCAGGGACCCGCTCTGGTGGCCTCAGGAAAGGCCAGTCCCCATGCGAGTTGCTAGGGGACCTCTCAGGATTCCTCTCCCGTCCATGCCGGGGCCTCAGTCCTCGTGTGGAGTCGGGGCCGGAACCTGAGGATTCCTCTCCAGTGTTGCCATGGATCTTGGGGTGCTTCTGAGTCTCCCCAGGGGAGTCAGGCCTCGTCTCGAGTGGGGGCATGCACGTGCGCTTTCCTCCCGAGCTGCAGCAGTAGTGTCACGCTTCCTGTCACGTGGATCAAGGGATCTGTGGCTTTCCCTCGAGGCTGTCCCTCGAGGCTTTCCCACGAGGCTTTCCCAAAGGGCTGTGCCACGTGCCACCTTGGTGTGAGTCGATCCTCGGCGTGAAAGACGAGCCGGTGAAGGGAAAAGAGGTTCCTCTGGAATGGACTGAGACATCTGGGGGACTCTTGGAATGCTGGCTCGACCCTGGAGTTCCTCTCGCCGTTCCTGTTGAGAGGGCCTCCTCTTGAGATGCATCGGGAACGCCGGGAACTCTTTCCCGACGAAGCAGGGAAAGGATCCCTCATCTCGAGCTACGAGGCGGAAACGGGGCTCCTCCGGATGTGGGCGGAACCCTCGTGATTCCTCTCGAGTGGAGACGGGTATGTCGGGGAACTTCTTGATTTGCACCAAGGGTGTGAAGGACCCTTTCGAAGTTCCAGAGGTGAGGTGTGATCAGCCTGGAGACGCCTCAGCGGAAATGGGCCTCATCTCGCCTGGAGGGGAGAACCTCCTGGATTTTCTCGAGTTGCGGCAGGTCTTCTCGAGTTACGACGGGGACCTCAGGGACCCGCTCTGGTGGCCTCAGGAAAGGCCAGTCCCCATGCGAGTTGCTAGGGGACCTCTCAGGATTCCTCTCCCGTCCATGCCGGGGCCTCAGTCCTCGTGTGGAGTCGGGGCCGGAACCTGAGGATTCCTCTCCAGTGTTGCCATGGATCTTGGGGTGCTTCTGAGTCTCCCCAGGGGAGTCAGGCCTCGTCTCGAGTGGGGGCATGCACGTGCGCTTTCCTCCCGAGCTGCAGCAGTAGTGTCACGCTTCCTGTCACGTGGATCAAGGGATCTGTGGCTTTCCCTCGAGGCTGTCCCTCGAGGCTTTCCCACGAGGCTTTCCCACAGGGCTGTGCCACGTGCCACCTTGGTGTGAGTCGATCCTCGGCGTGAAAGACGAGCCGGTGAAGGGAAAAGAGGTTCCTCTGGAATGGACTGAGACATCTGGGGGACTCTTGGAATGCTGGCTCGACCCTGGAGTTCCTCTCGCCGTTCCTGTTGAGAGGGCCTCCTCTTGAGATGCATCGGGAACGCCGGGAACTCTTTCCCGACGAAGCAGGGAAAGGATCCCTCATCTCGAGCTACGAGGCGGAAACGGGGCTCCTCTGGATGTGGGCGGGACCCTCGTGATTCCTCTCGAGTGGAGACGGCTAGGTCGGGGAACTTCTTGATTTGCACCAAGGGTGTGAAGGACCCTTTCGAAGTTCCAGAGGTGAGGTGTGATCAGCCTGGAGACGCCTCAGCGGAAATGGGCCTCATCTCGCCTGGAGGGGAGAACCTCCTGGATTTTCTCGAGTTGCGGCAGGTCTTCTCGAGTTACGACGGGGACCTCAGGGACCCGCTCTGGTGGCCTCAGGAAAGGCCAGTCCCCATGCGAGTTGCTAGGGGACCTCTCGGGATTCCTCTCCCGTCCATGCCGGGGCCTCAGTCCTCGTGTGGAGTCGGGGCCGGAACCTGAGGATTCCTCTCCAGTGTTGCCATGGATCTTGGGGTGCTTCTGAGTCTCCCCAGGGGAGTCAGGCCTCGTCTCGAGTGGGGGCATGCACGTGCGCTTTCCTCCCGAGCTGCAGCAGTAGTGTCACGCTTCCTGTCACGTGGATCAAGGGATCTGTGGCTTTCCCTCGAGGCTGTCCCTCGAGGCTTTCCCACGAGGCTTTCCCTCAGGGCTGTGCCACGTGCCACCTTGGTGTGAGTCGATCCTCGGCGTGAAAGACGAGCCGGTGAAGGGAAAAGAGGTTCCTCTGGAATGGACTGAGACATCTGGGGGTCTCTTGGAATGGTGGCACGACCCTGGAGTTCCTCTCGCCGCTCCTGTAGAGAGGGCCTCCTCTTGAGATGCGACGGGAACGCCGGGAACTCTTTCCCGACGAAGCAGGGAAAGGATCCCTCATCTCGAGCTACGAGGCGGAAACGGGGCTCCTCCGGATGTGGGCGGAACCCTCGTGATTCCTCTCGAGTGGAGACGGGTATGTCGGGGAACTTCTTGATTTGCACCAAGGGTGTGAAGGACCCTTTCGAAGTTCCAGAGGTGAGGTGTGATCAGCCTCGAGACGCCTCAGCGGAAATGGGCCTCATCTCGCCTGGAGGGGAGAACCTCCTGGATTTTCTCGAGTTGCGGCAGGTCTTCTCGAGTTACGACGTGGACCTCAGGGACCCGCTCTGGTGGCCTCAGGAAAGGCCAGTCCCCATGCGAGTTGCTAGGGGACCTCTCGGGATTCCTCTCCCGTCCATGCCGGGGCCTCAGTCCTTGTGTGGAGTCGGGGCCGGAACCTGAGGATTCCTCTCCAGTGTTGCCATGGATCTTGGGGTGCTTCTGAGTCTCCCCAGGGGAGTCAGGCCTCGTCTCGAGTGGGGGCATGCACGTGCGCTTTCCTCCCGAGCTGCAGCAGTAGTGTCACGCTTCCTGTCACGTGGATCAAGGGATCTGTGGCTTTCCCTCGAGGCTGTCCCTCGAGGCTTTCCCACGAGGCTTTCCCACAGGGCTGTGCCACGTGCCCCCTTGGTGTGAGTCGATCCTCGGCGTGAAAGACGAGCCGGTGAAGGGAAAAGAGGTTCCTCTGGAATGGACTGAGACATCTGGGGGACTCTTGGAATGCTGGCTCGACCCTGGAGTTCCTCTCGCCGTTCCTGTTGAGAGGGCCTCCTCTTGAGATGCGTCGGGAACGCCGGGAACTCTTTCCCGACGAAGCAGGGAAAGGATCCCTCATCTCGAGCTACGAGGCGGAAACGGGGCTCCTCTGGATGTGGGCGGGACCCTCGTGATTCCTCTCGAGTGGAGACGGCTAGGTCGGGGAACTTCTTGATTTGCACCAAGGGTGTGAAGGACCCTTTCGAAGTTCCAGAGGTGAGGTGTGATCAGCCTGGAGACGCCTCAGCGGAAATGGGCCTCATCTCGCCTGGAGGGGAGAACCTCCTGGATTTTCTCGAGTTGCGGCAGGTCTTCTCGAGTTACGACGGGGACCTCAGGGACCCGCTCTGGTGGCCTCAGGAAAGGCCAGTCCCCATGCGAGTTGCTAGGGGACCTCTCGGGATTCCTCTCCCGTCCATGCCGGGGCCTCAGTCCTTGTGTGGAGTCGGGTCCGGAACCTGAGGATTCCTCTCCAGTGTTGCCATGGATCTTGGGGTGCTTCTGAGTCTCCCCAGGGGAGTCAGGCCTCGTCTCGAGTGGGGGCATGCACGTGCGCTTTCCTCCCGAGCTGCAGCAGTAGTGTCACGCTTCCTGTCACGTGGATCAAGGGATCTGTGGCTTTCCCTCGAGGCTGTCCCTCGAGGCTTTCCCACGAGGCTTTCCCACAGGGCTGTGCCACGTGCCACCTTGGTGTGAGTCGATCCTCGGCGTGAAAGACGAGCCGGTGAAGGGAAAAGAGGTTCCTCTGGAATGGACTGAGACATCTGGGGGACTCTTGGAATGCTGGCTCGACCCTGGAGTTCCTCTCGCCGTTCCTGTTGAGAGGGCCTCCTCTTGAGATGCGTCGGGAACGCCGGGAACTCTTTCCCGACGAAGCAGGGAAAGGATCCCTCATCTCGAGCTACGAGGCGGAAACGGGGCTCCTCTGGATGTGGGCGGGACCCTCGTGATTCCTCTCGAGTGGAGACGGCTAGGTCGGGGAACTTCTTGATTTGCACCAAGGGTGTGAAGGACCCTTTCGAAGTTCCAGAGGTGAGGTGTGATCAGCCTGGAGACGCCTCAGCGGAAATGGGCCTCATCTCGCCTGGAGGGGAGAACCTCCTGGATTTTCTCGAGTTGCGGCAGGTCTTCTCGAGTTACGACGGGGACCTCAGGGACCCGCTCTGGTGGCCTCAGGAAAGGCCAGTCCCCATGCGAGTTGCTAGGGGACCTCTCGGGATTCCTCTCCCGTCCATGCCGGGGCCTCAGTCCCTTGTGTGGAGTCGGGGCCGGAACCTGAGGATTCCTCTCCAGTGTTGCCATGGATCTTGGGGTGCTTCTGAGTCTCCCCAGGGGAGTCAGGCCTCGTCTCGAGTGGGGGCATGCACGTGCGCTTTTCCTCCCGAGCTGCAGCAGTAGTGTCACGCTTCCTGTCACGTGGATCAAGGGATCTGTGGCTTTCCCTCGAGGCTGTCCCTCGAGGCTTTCCCACGAGGCTTTCCCACAGGGCTGTGCCACGTGCCACCTTGGTGTGAGTCGATCCTCGGCGTGAAAGACGAGCCGGTGAAGGGAAAAGAGGTTCCTCTGGAATGGACTGAGACATCTGGGGGTCTCTTGGAATGGTGGCACGACCCTGGAGTTCCTCTCGCCGCTCCTGTAGAGAGGGCCTCCTCTTGAGATGCGACGGGAACGCCGGGAACTCTTTCCCGACGAAGCAGGGAAAGGATCCCTCATCTCGAGCTACGAGGCGGAAACGGGGCTCCTCCGGATGTGGGCGGAACCCTCGTGATTCCTCTCGAGTGGAGACGGGTATGTCGGGGAACTTCTTGATTTGCACCAAGGGTGTGAAGGACCCTTTCGAAGTTCCAGAGGTGAGGTGTGATCAGCCTGGAGACGCCTCAGCGGAAATGGGCCTCATCTCGCCTGGAGGGAGAACCTCCTGGATTTTCTCGAGTTGCGGCAGGTCTTCTCGAGTTACGACGGGGACCTCAGGGACCCGCTCTGGTGGCCTCAGGAAAGGCCAGTCCCCATGCGAGTTGCTAGGGGACCTCTCAGGATTCCTCTCCCGTCCATGCCGGGGCCTCAGTCCTCGTGTGGAGTCGGGGCCGGAACCTGAGGATTCCTCTCCAGTGTTGCCATGGATCTTGGGGTGCTTCTGAGTCTCCCCAGGGGAGTCAGGCCTCGTCTCGAGTGGGGGCATGCACGTGCGCTTTCCCTCCCGAGCTGCAGCAGTAGTGTCACGCTTCCTGTCACGTGGATCAAGGGATCTGTGGCTTTCCCTCGAGGCTGTCCCTCGAGGCTTTCCCACGAGGCTTTCCCACAGGGCTGTGCCACGTGCCACCTTGGTGTGAGTCGATCCTCGGCGTGAAAGACGAGCCGGTGAAGGGAAAAGAGGTTCCTCTGGAATGGACTGAGACATCTGGGGGACTCTTGGAATGCTGGCTCGACCCTGGAGTTCCTCTCGCCGTTCCTGTTGAGAGGGCCTCCTCTTGAGATGCATCGGGAACGCCGGGAACTCTTTCCCGACGAAGCAGGGAAAGGATCCCTCATCTCGAGCTACGAGGCGGAAACGGGGCTCCTCCGGATGTGGGCGGAACCCTCGTGATTCCTCTCGAGTGGAGACGGGTATGTCGGGGAACTTCTTGATTTGCACCAAGGGTGTGAAGGACCCTTTCGAAGTTCCAGAGGTGAGGTGTGATCAGCCTGGAGACGCCTCAGCGGAAATGGGCCTCATCTCGCCTGGAGGGGAGAACCTCCTGGATTTTCTCGAGTTGCGGCAGGTCTTCTCGAGTTACGACGGGGACCTCAGGGACCCGCTCTGGTGGCCTCAGGAAAGGCCAGTCCCCATGCGAGTTGCTAGGGGACCTCTCAGGATTCCTCTCCCGTCCATGCCGGGGCCTCAGTCCTCGTGTGGAGTCGGGGCCCGGAACCTGAGGATTCCTCTCCAGTGTTGCCATGGATCTTGGGGTGCTTCTGAGTCTCCCCAGGGGAGTCAGGCCTCGTCTCGAGTGGGGGCATGCACGTGCGCTTTCCTCCCGAGCTGCAGCAGTAGTGTCACGCTTCCTGTCACGTGGATCAAGGGATCTGTGGCTTTCCCTCGAGGCTGTCCCTCGAGGCTTTCCCACGAGGCTTTCCCACAGGGCTGTGCCACGTGCCACCTTGGTGTGAGTCGATCCTCGGCGTGAAAGACGAGCCGGTGAAGGGAAAAGAGGTTCCTCTGGAATGGACTGAGACATCTGGGGGACTCTTGGAATGCTGGCTCGACCCTGGAGTTCCTCTCGCCGTTCCTGTTGAGAGGGCCTCCTCTTGAGATGCATCGGGAACGCCGGGAACTCTTTCCCGACGAAGCAGGGAAAGGATCCCTCATCTCGAGCTACGAGGCGGAAACGGGGCTCCTCTGGATGTGGGCGGGACCCTCGTGATTCCTCTCGAGTGGAGACGGCTAGGTCGGGGAACTTCTTGATTTGCACCAAGGGTGTGAAGGACCCTTTCGAAGTTCCAGAGGTGAGGTGTGATCAGCCTGGAGACGCCTCAGCGGAAATGGGCCTCATCTCGCCTGGAGGGGAGAACCTCCTGGATTTTCTCGAGTTGCGGCAGGTCTTCTCGAGTTACGACGGGGACCTCAGGGACCCGCTCTGGTGGCCTCAGGAAAGGCCAGTCCCCATGCGAGTTGCTAGGGGACCTCTCGGGATTCCTCTCCCGTCCATGCCGGGGCCTCAGTCCTCGTGTGGAGTCGGGGCCGGAACCTGAGGATTCCTCTCCAGTGTTGCCATGGATCTTGGGGTGCTTCTGAGTCTCCCCAGGGGAGTCAGGCCTCGTCTCGAGTGGGGGCATGCACGTGCGCTTTCCTCCCGAGCTGCAGCAGTAGTGTCACGCTTCCTGTCACGTGGATCAAGGGATCTGTGGCTTTCCCTCGAGGCTGTCCCTCGAGGCTTTCCCACGAGGCTTTCCCTCAGGGCTGTGCCACGTGCCACCTTGGTGTGAGTCGATCCTCGGCGTGAAAGACGAGCCGGTGAAGGGAAAAGAGGTTCCTCTGGAATGGACTGAGACATCTGGGGGTCTCTTGGAATGGTGGCACGACCCTGGAGTTCCTCTCGCCGCTCCTGTAGAGAGGGCCTCCTCTTGAGATGCGACGGGAACGCCGGGAACTCTTTCCCGACGAAGCAGGGAAAGGATCCCTCATCTCGAGCTACGAGGCGGAAACGGGGCTCCTCCGGATGTGGGCGGAACCCTCGTGATTCCTCTCGAGTGGAGACGGGTATGTCGGGGAACTTCTTGATTTGCACCAAGGGTGTGAAGGACCCTTTCGAAGTTCCAGAGGTGAGGTGTGATCAGCCTGGAGACGCCTCAGCGGAAATGGGCCTCATCTCGCCTGGAGGGGAGAACCTCCTGGATTTTCTCGAGTTGCGGCAGGTCTTCTCGAGTTACGACGTGGACCTCAGGGACCCGCTCTGGTGGCCTCAGGAAAGGCCAGTCCCCATGCGAGTTGCTAGGGGACCTCTCGGGATTCCTCTCCCGTCCATGCCGGGGCCTCAGTCCTTGTGTGGAGTCGGGGCCGGAACCTGAGGATTCCTCTCCAGTGTTGCCATGGATCTTGGGGTGCTTCTGAGTCTCCCCAGGGGAGTCAGGCCTCGTCTCGAGTGGGGGCATGCACGTGCGCTTTCCTCCCGAGCTGCAGCAGTAGTGTCACGCTTCCTGTCACGTGGATCAAGGGATCTGTGGCTTTCCCTCGAGGCTGTCCCTCGAGGCTTTCCCACGAGGCTTTCCCACAGGGCTGTGCCACGTGCCCCCTTGGTGTGAGTCGATCCTCGGCGTGAAAGACGAGCCGGTGAAGGGAAAAGAGGTTCCTCTGGAATGGACTGAGACATCTGGGGGACTCTTGGAATGCTGGCTCGACCTGGAGTTCCTCTCGCCGTTCCTGTTGAGAGGGCCTCCTCTTGAGATGCGTCGGGAACGCCGGGAACTCTTTCCCGACGAAGCAGGGAAAGGATCCCTCATCTCGAGCTACGAGGCGGAAACGGGGCTCCTCTGGATGTGGGCGGGACCCTCGTGATTCCTCTCGAGTGGAGACGGCTAGGTCGGGGAACTTCTTGATTTGCACCAAGGGTGTGAAGGACCCTTTCGAAGTTCCAGAGGTGAGGTGTGATCAGCCTGGAGACGCCTCAGCGGAAATGGGCCTCATCTCGCCTGGAGGGGAGAACCTCCTGGATTTTCTCGAGTTGCGGCAGGTCTTCTCGAGTTACGACGGGGACCTCAGGGACCCGCTCTGTTGGCCTCAGGAAAGGCCAGTCCACATGCGAGTTGCTAGGGGACCTCTCGGGATTCCTCTCCCGTCCATGCCGGGGCCTCAGTCCTTGTGTGGAGTCGGGTCCGGAACCTGAGGATTCCTCTCCAGTGTTGCCATGGATCTTGGGGTGCTTCTGAGTCTCCCCAGGGGAGTCAGGCCTCGTCTCGAGTGGGGGCATGCACGTGCGCTTTCCTCCCGAGCTGCAGCAGTAGTGTCACGCTTCCTGTCACGTGGATCAAGGGATCTGTGGCTTTCCCTCGAGGCTGTCCCTCGAGGCTTTCCCACGAGGCTTTCCCACAGGGCTGTGCCACGTGCCACCTTGGTGTGAGTCGATCCTCGGCGTGAAAGACGAGCCGGTGAAGGGAAAAGAGGTTCCTCTGGAATGGACTGAGACATCTGGGGGACTCTTGGAATGCTGGCTCGACCCTGGAGTTCCTCTCGCCGTTCCTGTTGAGAGGGCCTCCTCTTGAGATGCGTCGGGAACGCCGGGAACTCTTTCCCGACGAAGCAGGGAAAGGATCCCTCATCTCGAGCTACGAGGCGGAAACGGGGCTCCTCTGGATGTGGGCGGGACCCTCGTGATTCCTCTCGAGTGGAGACGGCTAGGTCGGGGAACTTCTTGATTTGCACCAAGGGTGTGAAGGACCCTTTCGAAGTTCCAGAGGTGAGGTGTGATCAGCCTGGAGACGCCTCAGCGGAAATGGGCCTCATCTCGCCTGGAGGGGAGAACCTCCTGGATTTTCTCGAGTTGCGGCAGGTCTTCTCGAGTTACGACGGGGACCTCAGGGACCCGCTCTGGTGGCCTCAGGAAAGGCCAGTCCCCATGCGAGTTGCTAGGGGACCTCTCGGGATTCCTCTCCCGTCCATGCCGGGGCCTCAGTCCTTGTGTGGAGTCGGGGCCGGAACCTGAGGATTCCTCTCCAGTGTTGCCATGGATCTTGGGGTGCTTCTGAGTCTCCCCAGGGGAGTCAGGCCTCGTCTCGAGTGGGGGCATGCACGTGCGCTTTCCTCCCGAGCTGCAGCAGTAGTGTCACGCTTCCTGTCACGTGGATCAAGGGATCTGTGGCTTTCCCTCGAGGCTGTCCCTCGAGGCTTTCCCACGAGGCTTTCCCACAGGGCTGTGCCACGTGCCACCTTGGTGTGAGTCGATCCTCGGCGTGAAAGACGAGCCGGTGAAGGGAAAAGAGGTTCCTCTGGAATGGACTGAGACATCTGGGGGTCTCTTGGAATGGTGGCACGACCCTGGAGTTCCTCTCGCCGCTCCTGTAGAGAGGGCCTCCTCTTGAGATGCGACGGGAACGCCGGGAACTCTTTCCCGACGAAGCAGGGAAAGGATCCCTCATCTCGAGCTACGAGGCGGAAACGGGGCTCCTCCGGATGTGGGCGGAACCCTCGTGATTCCTCTCGAGTGGAGACGGATATGTCGGGGAACTTCTTGATTTGCACCAAGGGTGTGAAGGACCCTTTCGAAGTTCCAGAGGTGAGGTGTGATCAGCCTCGAGACGCCTCAGCGGAAATGGGCCTCATCTCGCCTGGAGGGGAGAACCTCCTGGATTTTCTCGAGTTGCGGCAGGTCTTCTCGAGTTACGACGGGGACCTCAGGGACCCGCTCTGGTGGCCTCAGGAAAGGCCAGTCCCCATGCGAGTTGCTAGGGGACCTCTCAGGATTCCTCTTCCGTCCATGCCGGGGCCTCAGTCCTCGTGTGGAGTCGGGGCCGGAACCTGAGAATTCCTCTCCAGTGTTGCCATGGATCTTGGGGTGCTTCTGAGTCTCCCCAGGGGAGTCAGGCCTCGTCTCGAGTGGGGGCATGCACGTGCGCTTTCCTCCCGAGCTGCAGCAGTAGTGTCACGCTTCCTGTCACGTGGATCAAGGGATCTGTGGCTTTCCCTCGAGGCTGTCCCTCGAGGCTTTCCCACGAGGCTTTCCCACAGGGCTGTGCCACGTGCCACCTTGGTGTGAGTCGATCCTCGGCGTGAAAGACGAGCCGGTGAAGGGAAAAGAGGTTCCTCTGGAATGGACTGAGACATCTGGGGGGCTCTTGGAATGCTGGCTCGACCCTGGAGTTCCTCTCGCCGTTCCTGTTGAGAGGGCCTCCTCTTGAGATGCGTCGGGAACGCCGGGAACTCTTTCCCGACGAAGCAGGGAAAGGATCCCTCATCTCGAGCTACGAGGCGGAAACGGGGCTCCTCTGGATGTGGGCGGGACCCTCGTGATTCCTCTCGAGTGGAGACGGCTAGGTCGGGGAACTTCTTGATTTGCACCAAGGGTGTGAAGGACCCTTTCGAAGTTCCAGAGGTGAGGTGTGATCAGCCTGGAGACGCCTCAGCGGAAATGGGCCTCATCTCGCCTGGAGGGGAGAACCTCCTGGATTTTCTCGAGTTGCGGCAGGTCTTCTCGAGTTACGACGGGG